>NW_012309807.1:0-1281 GCF_000151885.1 Dipodomys ordii | reverse complement strand
TGGATTCCTGCTCCTATTATCTCTTTAATATCTCTTTATCTTCCAGCCCCTGCTTCCTGACCGGATGGTGATATCTGAAGCACTCAGCGGCAACCAGACAGCCAGAGGGGAACGTGAGCCATCCATGCAGGTGGCGTAACCGTCCATCCTCACCCCCCCCGGAGGCGATTACTCGACCACGACCACGACCTCCGACCCCCCCACCCGCACCAAAATCCACAACCCTACCCTCGGAACAAAATAAAACAAATTTGCTTGAATCTCACGCTGCCTTTTGTTTGTAATTGACTCAATAGGTGAAGGGGAGGGATCTCATTTCTGGTGCCTGACGGGGGGGGAGGGGGGAGGGGGCGGGGGAATTGGAGAGGAGAGAAGAGGGGGCAGAGGGCATCTCAGTGTATCTGTGTGTGTGCTTGCGTGCATCTTTGAGGAAACTCAAAGATCGGACGCGACAGATCATGTATGTAGTCCAGCCGGACCAATTCACCACGTCTCTGTCTCTTGTCTCTCTGTTTCTGTTTCTCTATTTCTCTCTCTGTGTCTCTCTTTGTCTCTGTCTGTCTGTCTGTCTGTCTGTCTGTCTCTCTCTCTCTCTCTCGTTTGAATTCTCTCTCCCGCCCGCCCGCCCGCCCGCCCGCACTCCCTCCCTCCTTTTCCTCTCGACTTGCCAGTCAATCCTGGGGATTGAGCTACTGTACTGGCGCTCCAACACACAACGGTCCCACTCCGAGCCTGCCTGCCTGCCTGCCTGCCTATGCATGGGCCCCATACTCCAACGAGGCACATCATCATCCCCACCCCACCCCTTCTCTGAAAAGAAGGCAGTCTCTCTCGGGGCCAGCCAGCCTGGGCCGGTTTTCTCAGTCAGTCAGTGCGTGGTTTGTTTGTTCTTTTTTTTCCCCCATGCATTTCATGAGAGAAAACTGCAATTCACAAAACCACCACTAGATGGCGCGCGTTCGCCGTCGACAAGGTGGATGGGGCGGCGGGAGGGGCAAAACAGGGGTCGGGTCAGTCACTCACTCAGTCAGTCAGTCCTCACCTACCCGGCAGTGGGGAGTGAGAGTTCTGACATACACATACATATAGGTTGTTATGATTCATTATTATCATCATTTGCTTTTCCTCTGTCGTAGCCATGACGACGGGGAGGGGGGAGGGCGGGGTTTCTACCGCCAGCCGACGTGTTGCGGAGGGGGAGGGTCTTCTTGTGTTGGTTCTTACATTCTGCTTGAGATTTTGTTGATTTTAATGGTATGATTCTGCATCATATTCCTCTTC
>NW_012309806.1:0-2450 GCF_000151885.1 Dipodomys ordii | reverse complement strand
GAGAAGCAGAAAGAGAAGCAGGGGAAGCAGAAGAAGCTGTAGCGGGAGAAGCAGAAGAAGAAGAAGGAGAAGGAGCAGAAGGAGAAGGAGAAGGAGAAGCAGAAAGAGAAGCAGGAAAAGCAGAAGAAGCAGAAGCAGGAGAAGCAGAAGCAGAAAACAGGAGAAGGACAAGAAGCAGAAGCAGAAGGAGAAGCAGAAACAGAAGGAGAAGAAGAAAGAGAAAGAGGGGAAGCAGAAGAAGCAGAAGCAGGAGTAGCAGAAGCATAAGAATCCGAAAAAGCAGAAGCAGAACATGAAGCAGAAGGAGAAGCAGGAGAAGGAGAAGAAGCAGAATCTGGAGAAGCAGAATGAGAAGCTGAAGTAGAAGCAGAAGCAGAAGCAGAAAGAGAATCAAAAGCAGAAGGAGAAGCAGAAGAAACAGAAGAAGCAGAAGCAGTAGCAGTTGCAGCAGAAGCAGAAGGAGAAGCAGAAGGAAAAGCCGAAAAACGAGAAGGATAAGGAAAAACAGAAGGAAAAGCAGAAGGAGAATAAGAAGGAGAAACAGAAGAAGCACAAGGAGAAGCAGAAGGAGAAGCAGAAGGAGAAGAAGCAGCAGAAGGAGAAGCAGAAGCAGAAGAAGATGCATAAGGAGATGCATAAGGAGAAGCAGGAGAAGCAGAAGAAGCAGAAGCAGAAGGAGAAGTAGAAGAGAAGGAGAAGGAAGCGTCGCAGAAGCAATAGGAGAATCAGAAGGAGAAGCAGAAGCAGAATGAGAAGCAGTAAGTGAAGCAGTAGAAGCAGAAGAAGCAGGAAAAGAAGAAGCAGAAGAAAGAGAAGAAGAAGAAGAAGAAGAAGAAGAAGAAGAAGAAGAAGAAGAAGAAGAAGAAGAAGAAGAAGAAGTAGAAGAAGAAGGAGAAGGAGAAGCATAAGGAGAAGAAGTAGAAGCAGAAGAAGCAGAAGCAGGAGAAGCCGAAGCAGTAGAAAAAGAATAAGCACAAGAAGAAGAATCAGAGGGAGAAGCAGACGAAGGAGAAGGTGCAGCAGAAAGAGAAGTAGAAGGAGAATCAGAAGGAGAAGCAGAAGAAGGAGTAGGAGAAGAAGCAGCAGAAGCAGAAGAAGATGCAGAACGAGAAGCAGGAGAAGCAGAAGAAGCAGAAGCAGAAGGAGAAGCAGAAGTAGGAGAAGGAGAAGTGCAACAGAAGCAATAGGAGAAGCAGAAGGAGAAGCAGAAGCAGAATGAGAAGCAGAAAGAGAAACAGTAGAAGCAGAAGAAGCAGGCAAAGCAGAAGCAGAAGAAAGAGAAGAAGAAGAAGAAGAATAAAAAGAAGAAGAAGACGAAGAAGAAGAAGAAGCAGCACCATAAGGAGAAGCATAAGGAGAAGCATAAGTAGAAGCATAAGGAGAAGCAGTAGAAGCAGAAGCAGGAGAAGCAGAAGCAGAAGAAAAAGAATAAGCAAAAGAAGCAGAAGCAGAAGCAGTGGGAGAAGCAGAAGAAGGAGAAGGAGAAGGAGCAGCAGAAGGAGAAGCAGAAGCAGAAAGAGAAGCAGAAACAGAAGGAGAACAAGAAGGAGAATCAGAAGAAGTAGAAGTAGAAGCCGAAAGAGGAGAAGAAGTAGAAGCAGAAGTAGAATCAGAAGAAACAGAAGAAGAAGAAGAAGAAGAAGAAGAAGAAGAAACAGAAGCTAAAGAAACAGAAGAATGAGAAGAGCAGAAGCAGAAGCAGAAGGAGAAGCAGAAGTAGAAGGAGAAGCAGAAAGAGAAGCAGGAGAAGCAGAAGAAGCAGGAGAAGCAGAAGCAGAAGAAACAGGAGAAGCGGAAGAAGCAGAATCTGAAGCAGAAGGAGAAACAGAAGAAGCACAATCTGAAGCAGAAGCAGAAGAAACAATAATAGTAGAATAAGCAGAAGCAGAAGCAGCAGGAGAAGCAGAAGGAGAAGGCTAAAGAGAAGGTTAGGAGTAGGATAAGCAGAATCAGAAAGAGTCGCAGAAGGAGAAGCAGCACGAGAAGTAGGAGAAGCAGGAGAAGCAGAAGAAGGAGAAGCAGAAGAAACAGAAGACGCAGAAGCAGAATGAGAAGCAGAAGGAGAAATTGAAGCAGAAGCAGAAGCAGAAGGAGAAGGAGAAGGAGAAGCAGAAGAAGAAGAAGGAGAAGGAGAAGCAGAAAGAGAAGCAGAAAGAGAAGCAGAACGAGAAGCAGGAGAAGCAGAAGCAGGAGAAGCAGAAGCAGAAGAAACAGAAGAAGGAGAAGAAGCAGAAGAATAAAGAGAAGAAGAAACAGAAGGAAAAGCAGAAAGAGAAGCAGGAGAAGCAGAAGAAGCAGCAGCAGGAGAAGCAGAAGCAGAAGAAGCCGAAGAAGCAGAAGCAGAACCTGAAGCAGAAGGAGAAGCAGGAGAAGCAGAAGAAGCAGAATCTGGAGAAGCAGGAGAAGCAGAAGCAGAAAGAGAAGCAAAAGCAGAAGGAAAAGCAGTAGCA
>NW_012309805.1:0-2450 GCF_000151885.1 Dipodomys ordii | reverse complement strand
AAGCAGGAGAAGCAGAAGCAGGAAGAGAAGTAGAAGCAGAAGAAGAAGAAGAAGAAGCAGTAGAAGCATAAGAAGCATAAGCAGGAGAAGCAGAAGCAGAAGAAAAAGAAGAAGCATAAGAAACAGAAGCAGAGGGAGAAACAGAAGAAGGAGAAGGAGCAGCAGAAGGTGAAGCAGAAGGAGATGCAGAAGCAGAAAGAGAAGCAGAAATAGAAGGAGAAGAAGAAGGAGAAGTTGGAGAATCAGAAGAAGCAGAAGCAGAAAGAGCAGCAGAAGAAGGAGAAGGAGAAGCAGAAGGAGAAGCACAAGCAGGAGAAGCAGAAGAAGCAGAAGCGGGAGAAGCAGAAGAAGAAGAAGAAGAAGAAGAAGAAACAGAAGAAGGAGAAGGAGCAGAAAGAGAAGCAGAAGCAGAAGGAGAAGCAGAAAGAGAAGCAGAAGAAGCAATAGCAGGAGAAGCAGGAGAAACAGAAGCAGAAGAAACAGAAGAAGCCGAAGAATCAGAAGGAGAACCTGAAGCAGAAGGAGAAGCAGAAGCAGCAGAAGCTGGAAAATCAGAAGCAGAAGAAACCGAACAATCAGAAGAAGCAGAAGCAGAACGAGAAGCAGAAGAAGAGGGAGAAAGAGAAGGATTAGGAGTAGGAGGAGCAGAAGGAGAATCAGAAGCAGAAAGAGAAGCAGAAGGAGAAGCAGAAGGAGAAACAGAAGCAGAAGCAGGAGAAGCAGAAGCAGAAAGAGAAGCACAAGAAGGAGGAATTGAAGGAGAAGGAGAATGAGACGGAGAAGCAGAAAGAGAAGTAGGAGAAGCAGAAGAAGAAGAAGCAGGAGAAGCAGAAACAGAAGAAACAGAAAAAGCAGAAGAAGCAGAAGAATAAGCAGCAGGAGAAGCAGAAGAAGAAGAAGGAGAAGGAGAAAGAGAAGGATTAGGAGTAGGAGAAACAGAAGGATAAGCAGAAGCAGAAAGAGAAGGAGAAGGAGAACCAGGAGAAGCAGAAGAAGCAGAAGCAGGAGAAGCAGAAGCAGAATGAAAAGCAGAAGAAGGAGAAATTGAAACAGAAGAAGATGCAGAAGGAGAAGCAGAAGCATAAGTAGAAGCAAAAGAAGGAGAAGCAGAAGGAGAAGCAGAAGGAGAAACAGAAGGAGAAGCAGGAGAAGCAGAAGCAGGAGAAGCAGAATCAAAAGAAATAGAAGAAGGATAAGAAGCAGAAGCAGAAAGAGAAGCAGAAACAGAAGGAGAAGCAGAAATAGAAGCAGAAGAAGCAGAAGCAGAACCTGAAGCAGAAGGAGAAGCAGGAGAACCAGAAGAAGCAGAATCTGGAGAAGAAGGAGAACCAGAAGGAGAAGCAGACGCAGAAAGAGAAGCAGAAGAAACAGAAGAAGCAGAAGCAGAAGCAGTAGCAGAAGAAGCTGAAGATGCAGAAGCAGATAGAGAAGCAGAAGGAATAGCAGAATAACGACAAGGAGAAACAGAAGGAGAAGAAGAATGAGAAGCAGTAGGAGAAGCAGGAAAAACAGAAGAAGCAGAAACAGACGTAGAAGCAGAAGAAGGAGAAGCAGAAGCAGAAGAAGAAGCAGAAGGAAAAGCACAAGCAGAAGGAGATGCAGAAGGAGAAGCAGAAGCAGAAGAAGCAGAAGCAGAAGGAGAAGAAGAAGGAGAAGAAGCAGAATCAGAAGAAGCAGAAGGAGAAGTAGAAAGAGAAGCCGACGAAGAGAAGCAGAACGAGAAGCAGGAGAAGCAGAAGAAGCAGAGCGGGAGAAGCAGAAGAAGAAGAAACAGAAGAAATAGAAGGAGCAGAAGCAGAAGGAGGAGCAGAAGCAGAAGGAGAAGCAGAAAGAGAAGCAGGAAAAGCAGAAGAAGCAGAAGCAGGAGAAGCAGAAGCAGAAGAAACAGGAGAAGGACAAGAAGCAGAAGCAGAAGCAGAAGGAGAAGCAGAAACAGAAGGAGAAGCAGAAATAGAAGGAGGGGAAGCAGAAGAAGCAGAAGCAGGAGAACCAGAAGCATAAGAATCCGAAGAAGCAGAAGCAGAACCTGAAGCAGAAGGAGAAGCAGGAGAAGCAGAAGAAGCAGAATCTGGAGAAGCAGAATGAGAAGCTGAAGGAGAAGCAGAAGCAGAAAGAGAAGCAAAAGCAGAAGGAGAAGCGGAAGAAAGAGAAGAAGCAGAAGCAGTAGCAGTTGCAGCAGAAGCAGAAGGAGAAGAAAAAGTAGAAGCAGAAGAACGAGAAGGAGAAGGAGAAACAGAAGGAGAAGCAGAAGGAGAAGCAGAAGAAGCAGAAGGAGAAGCAGAAGGAGACACAGAAGCAGAAGGAGAAGCAGAAGGAGAAGAAGATGCAGAAGGAGAAGCAGGAGAAGCAGAAGAAGCAGAAGCAGAAGGAGAAGGAGAAGTAGGAGAAGGAGTAGGAAGAGCCACAGAAGCAATAGGAGAAGCAGAAGGAGAAGCAGAAGCAGAATGAGA
>NW_012309804.1:0-2451 GCF_000151885.1 Dipodomys ordii | reverse complement strand
GGCAGGAGAAACAGAAGAAGTAGAAGCAGAAGCAGAAGGTAGTAAGCAAAAAGAGAAGCAGTAGGAGAAGTAGAAGAAGCAGCAGAAGGAGAAGCAGCAGAAGAAGCAGAAAAACAAGCAGGAGAAGCAGAAGCAGAAAGAGAAGTAGAAGCAGAAGAAGCAGAAGCAGAAGAAGAAGCAGTAGAAGCACAAGAAGCAGAAGTAGGAGAAGCAGAAGCAGAAGATAAAGAAGAAGCATAAGAAGCAGAAGCAGAGGGAGAAGCAGAAACAGAAGGAGAAGCAGAAAGAGAAAGAGGGGAAGGAGAAAAAGCAGAAGCAGGAGAAGCAGAAGCATAAGAATCCGAAGAAGCAGAAGCAGAACCTGAAGCAGAAGGAGAAGCAGGAGAAGCAGAATAGGCCGAATATGGAGAAGCAGAATGAGAAGCTGAAGTAGAAACAGAAGCAGAAGCAGAAAGAGAATCAAAAGCAGAAGGAGAAGCAGAAGAAACAGAAGAAGCAAAAGCAGTAGCAGTTGCAGCAGAAGCAGAAGGAGAAGCAGAAGGAAAAGCAGAAGAACGAGAAGAAGAAGGAGAAACAGAAGGAGAAGCAGAAGGAGACTCAGAAGGAGAAGCAGAAGAAGCAGAAGGAGAAGCAGAAGGAGAAACAGAAGCAGAAGAAACAGCAGAAAGAGAAGCAGAAGCAGAAGAAGATGCAGAAGGAGAAGCAGGAGAAGCAGAAGAAGCAGAAGCAGAAGGAGAAGTAGAAGAAGGAGAAGGAGAAGGAAGAGCTGCAGAAGCAATAGGAGAAGCAGAAAGAGAAGCAGAAGAAGAATGAGAAGCAGAAAGAGAAGCAGTAGAAGCAGAAGAAGCAGGAAAAGCAGAATCAGAATATAGAGAAGAAGAAGAAGACGAAGAAGAAGAAAAAGAAGAAGAAGAAGAAGAAGAAGAAGAAGAAGAAGAAGAAGAAGAAGAAGAAGAAGAAGAAGCATAAGGAGAAGCATAAGGAGAAGCATAAGGAGAATTATAATGAGAAGCAGTAGAAGCAGAAGAAGCAGAAGCAGGAGAAGAAGAAGCAGAAGAAAAAGAATAAGCAAAAGAAGCAGAAGCAGAAGCAGTGGGAGAAGCAGAAGAAGGAGAAGGAGAAGGAGCAGCAGAAGGAGAAAGAGAAGCAGAAAGAGAAGCAGAAACAGAAGGAGAATAAGAAGGAGAAGCAAGAGAATTAGAAGAAGCAGAAAGAGAAGGAGCAGAAGGAGAAGCAGAAGTAGAATCAGAAGAAACAGAAGAAAAAGAAGAAGAAGAAACAGAACCAAAAAAAACAGAAGAAGGAGAAGAGCAGAAGCAGAAGCAGAAGGAGAAGAAGAAGCAGAAGGAGAAGCAGAAAGAGAAGCAGGAGGAGCAGAAGAAGCAGGAGAAGCAGAAGCAGAAGAAACAGGAGAAGCCGAAGAAGCAGAAGCAGAATCTGAAGCAGAAGGAGAAACAGAAGAAGCACAATCTGAAGCAGAAGAAGAACAAACAGAAATAGTAGAATAAGCAGAAGCAGAAGCACCAGGACAAGCAGAAGACAAGAAGGATAAGGCGAAAGAGAAGGGTTAGGAGAAGGAGAAGCAAAAGGATAAGCTGAAGCAGAAAGAGACGCAGAAGGAAAAGCAGCACGAGAAGTAGGAGAAGCAGGAGAAGCAGGAGCAAGAGAAGCAGAAGAAACAGAAGACACAGAAGCAGAATGAGAAGCAGAAGGAGAAATTGAAGCAGAAGGAGAAGGAGAAGCAGAAGGAGAAGCAGAAGAAGGAGAAGGAGAAGTAGAAGCAGAGAGAAGCAGAACGAGAAGCAGGAGAAGCAGAAGCAGGAGAAGCAAAAACAGAAGAAACAGAAGAAGGAGAAGAAGCAGAAGCAGAAGGAGAAGCAGAAAGAGAAGCAGAAGAAGCAGAAGAAGTAGTAGCAGGAGAAGCAGGAGAAGCAGATGAAGCAGCAGCAGGAGAAGCAGAAGCAGAAGAAGCCGAAGAAGCAGACGCAGAACCTGAAGCAGAAGGAGAAGCAGGAGAAGCAGAAGAAGCAGAACCTTGAGAAGCAGAAGGAGAAGCAGAAGCAGAAAGAGAATAAAAAGCAGAAGGAGATGCAGGTGAAACTGAAGATGCAGATGCATTAGTAGAAGAAGCAGAAGATGCAGAAGCAGTAGTAGAAGCTGAAGGTAAATCTGAAGATCGAGAATGTGAAGGAGAAACAGAAGGAGATGCAGAAAGAGAAGCAGAAGAAAGAGCAACAGAAGGATAAGCAGCAGGAGAAGCAGAAAGAGCAGCAGAAGGTTAATCTTGTGATGCAGAATCAGGTGATGCAGAAGCAGAAGTTTCATAAATGGTCATGATGCTGATGCTTATGCTGATCTTGATGCGAAGGAGATTTTAAGATTCAGTATCTGTAGAAGCTGAATGAGTAGCAGAATAGGAATTATAATCAAATCTATAAGGTGAAGCATAAG
>NW_012309803.1:0-2451 GCF_000151885.1 Dipodomys ordii | reverse complement strand
TCAAAGCAGAAGCAGGAGAAGCAGAAGCATAAGAATCCGAAGAAGCAGAAGCAGAACCTGAAGCAGAAGGAGAAGCAGGAGAAGGAGAAGAAGCAGAATCTGGAGAAGCAGAATGAGAAGCTGAAGTAGAAGCAGAAGCGGAAGCAGAAAGAGAATCAAAAGCAGAAGGAGAAGCAGAAGAAAAAGAAGAAGTAGAAACAGTAGCCGGTGTAGCAGAAGCAGAAGGAAAAGCAGAAGAACAAGAAGGAGAAGGAGAAACAGAAGGAGAAGCAGAAGGAGAAGCAGAAAGAGAGGCTGGTAAAGCAGAAGAAGAAGAAGCACAAGGAGAATCAGAAGGAGAAGCAGAGGAAGTAATAGGAGAAGCAGAAGTAGAAGAAGATGCAGAAGGAGAAGCAGGAGAAACAGAAGAAGCAGAAGCAGAAGGAGAAGCAGGAAAAGCAGAAGAAGCAGAAGCAAAAGTAGAAGCGAAAGAAGGAGAAGAAGAAGGAGAAGCAGAAGCAGAAGAAGAAGCATAAGGACAAGAACAAGCAGAAGGAGATGCAGAAGGAGAAGCAGGAGAAGAAGAAGAAGCAGAAGCTGAAAGGAGAAGCAGAAGTAGGAGAAGGAGGATAAGAAGAAGCAGAAGGAGAAGCAGAAGAGGAATGAGAAGCAGAAAAAGAAACAGGAGAAGCACAATAAGCAGAAGCAGGAGAAGCCGAAAGAGTATAAGCAGAAGAAGCAGAAACAGAAGCAGAAGTAGAAGAAGAAGCAGAAGCACAAGCAGCAGAAGAAGTAGAACCAGAAATTCAGGCAGGAGAAACAGAAGAAGCAGAAGCAGAAGGAGAAGCAAAAAGAGAAGCAGAAGGAGAAGTAGAAGAAGCAGCAGAAGGAGAAGCAGAAGAAGAAGCAGAAAAACAAGCAGGAGAAGCAGAAGCAGAAAGAGAATTAGAAGCAGAAGAAGCAGAAGCAGAAGAAGAAGCAGTAGAAGCATAAGAAGCAGAAGCAGAAGCAGAAGAAGAAGAAGAAGAAGAAGAAGAAGAAGAAGAAGAAGAAGAAGAAGAAGAAGAAGAAGAAGAAGAAGATGAAGAAGACGAAGGAGAAATAGAAGGAGGAGGAGGAGGAGAAGAAGAAGAAGGAGAAGAAGAAGAAGAAGAAGAAGAAGAAGAAGAAGAAGAAGAAGAAGAAGAAGAAGGAGAAGGAGAAGCAGAGGGAGAAGCAGGAGAAAAAAAATAGAAGGAGAAAGAGAAGGATTAGGAGTAGGAGAAGCAGAAGGCTAAGCAGAAGGGGAAGAAGAAGGAAAAGCAGAAGGAGAAGCGGAAGAAGCAGAAGCATGGGAAGCAGAATAAGAAGCAGAATGAGAAGCAGAAGAAGGAGAAATTGAAGCAGAAGCAGAAGGAGAAGCAGAAGGAGAAGGAGAAGCAGAAGAAGGAGAAGGAGAAGCAGAAGAAGAATAAGCAGAAGAAGAAGAAGAAGAAGATGAAGAAGAACAAGATGAAGAAGAAGAACAAGAAGAAGTGAACAACAACAAGAAGAAGAGGAAGTATCAAAAGAAGGAGAAGCAGAAAGAGAAGGAGAAGTAGGAAAAACAGAAGAAGGAGAAGTAGAAGAAGCAGAAGGAGAAGCAGAAGAAGGAGAAGCATAAGAAGGAGAAGCAGAAGCGGAATGAGATACAGAAGGAGAAGCAGAAGTATAAGGAGAAGCAGAAGCAGAATGAGAAGAAGAAGAAGGAGAAGGGGAAGGAGAAAGAGAAGGATTAGGAGTAGGACACGCAGAAGGATAAGCAGAAGAAGCAGAAGCAGGAGAAGCAGAAGCAGAAGAAACAGAAGATGCATACTCAGAAGCAGAAAGAGAAGCAGAAGGAGCAGAAGAAGCAGAAGAAGAAGGAGAAGAAGAAGGAGATGCAGGACTAGCAGAAGAAGCAGAAGCAAGAGAAACAGAAGCAGTAGAAATAGAAGAAGCAGAAGAAGCATAAGCAGAAGCAGAAGGAGAAGCAGAAGGAGAAGTAGAAGAAGGAGAAGGAGAAGGCTAAGCAGATATAGAAGAAGATGAAGCAGAAGAAGATGAAGAAGAAGACGAGAAGAAGACGAATTAGAAGAAGGAGGATTATTTTTTTTTTTGTTTTTGTTTTTTGTTTTTTTTTTTTTTTTTTTTTTTTTTTTTTTTTTTTTTTTTTCTTTTTCTTTTTTTGATTTGTCATTTGACGATAAGTTGAGTTTTCCCTTTAAGTTGAGGCATAAGTCCAAAATGTTCTAATCTATCAGAAAGAAGGACAGCAAGATTCAAAAAATACAAAAGAAATCAGACCAGTCAGAGGCAGCAGTATTCAGGGTTTTCTAAATCCTCAGTGTGTCAGGTAAATTTTCATTGTTCATTTATAAATTCAAGAATCGGTTAGGTATGGGAGGCAAATGAGCAAATGGAAGGTAAAATAGGAAGAACAAGTTTAGGGAAGAAATAAGGTAAGATAGTGTA
>NW_012309802.1:0-2451 GCF_000151885.1 Dipodomys ordii | reverse complement strand
GCGGGACACAGCGGGGACGCAGCGGGACACGACGGGGGACACAGCAGGACACAGAGGGGAACACAGTGGGGGAAACAGCTGGACACAGCGGGGAACACAGCGAGGACACAGTGGGACCCAGCGGGACACAGCGTCGATACAGCGGAGACACAGCGTTACACAGCATGGTACAAAGCTGTGGACACAACGGGACACAGTGGGGGCACAGCGGGACACAGCGGGACGCAGTGGGACACAGCGGGGACAACGCGTGAGACACAACAGGGGACAGAGCTGGAGACAGCGGGGACACAGCGGGGACACAGCAGGACACAGCGAGGACACAGCGGGACAGAGCGGGACACTGCAGGGCACAGCGGGGGACACAGCGGGACACAGCGGGGGACACAGCGAGGACACAGCGGAACACAGAGTGGGACACAGTGAGGACACAGCCGGACACAGCGGGACACAGCGGGACACAGCCGGGACCCAGCAGTGGACACAGCGGGACACAGCGGGGGACACAGCGGAACACAGCGGGGGACACATGGAGAACTCAGCGGGACAAAGCGGGGACACAGCGGCGACTCACCGGGGGACACAGCGGGGGACAAAGCGGGACACCACAGAACACAGTGGGAAACAGCGGGACACAGCGGGGAAACTGCGGGGACACAGGGGGACAAAGCGTGGGACACAGGGACACAGCGGGGCAGACAGCGGGACACAGTGGGACACATCGGGGGACAAAGGAGGGACACAGCGGGACCAAGCGGGACACAGCGTCGATACAGCGGGGACACAACGTTACACAGCGGGGGACACAGCGAGGACACAGCAGAACACAGCGTGGGAAACAGCGAGGACACATTGGGACACAGCAGGGACACAGCGGGACCCAGCGCGGGACACAGCGAGGACACATTGGGACACAGCGGGGATACAGCGGGACACAGCGGGGGACACAACAGTACACAGCGGGACACAGCGGGACACAGAGGGGGAAACATAGGGGTAAACAGCAGGACACAGCGGGGAACACAGCGAGGACACAGCGGGACCAAGCGGGATACAACGTCGATAGAGCGGGGACACAGCGGGACACAGCGGGGTACACAGCTGGGGACACAACGGGACACAGCGGGGGACACAGTGAGCACACAGCAGAACACAGCGTGGGAAACAGCGAGGACACAGCGCGATACAGCGAGACAAAGGGGGACACAGTGGGGACACAGCAGTAGACACAGCGGGACACAGCGGGGGACACAGCGGGGTACACAGCAGGGACAAAGAAGGACACAGCGGGGGACACAGCGAGGACACAGCGGGACACAGCGGTGACACAGCGGGACACAGCTGGGGACACTGGGGGACACAGCGGGACACAGAGGGACACAGCAAGGACACAGGGGGGACAGTGGGGACACTGCGGGAACATAGTGGGACACAGCGGGGCACACAGCGGGACACAGCGGGACACAGCTTGGGACACAGCGGGAACACAGCAGGACACAGCGGGGGACACAGCGATGACACAGCGGGACACAGCGGGACACAGCGAGACACAGCGGGACACAGCGGCGACCCAGCAGTGGACACAGCGGGACACAGCTGGGCACAAAGCGGGACACCACGGAACACAGCAGGACACAGCGTGAAACAGCGGTGAACCTGCGGGGACACAGCGGGACACAGCGGGGGACACAGCGGGACCCAGCGGGACACATCTGGGGACACAGCGGGACACAGCGGGACACAGCTGGACACAGCGGGGACACAGCGGGTCACAGCGGGGGACACAGCGGGACACAGCGGGACACAGCGGGGGACACAGCAGGGACACAGTGGGACACAGTAGGGCTCAGCGTGGGACAAAGCGGGAGACAGCAGAGGACACAGCGAGGACATAGCTGGACACAGCGGGGACACAGAGGGGACTCAGCAGGGGACATAGAGGGAAAAAAGCGGGACACCACGGGACACAGTAGGACACAGTGGGACACAGCGGGGACACTGCGGGACACAGCCAGGGGACACAGCGGTGGACAGCGGGGGACAGAGAATGGACACAGCGGGACACAGAGGGGACACAGCTGGACACAGAAGGGTACACAGCGGGACACAGCGGACACACAGCGGGGACAGAGCTGGACACAGAGGGACAAAGAGGGGACAGAGCATGACACAGGTGGACACTGAGGGAGACAGAGCGAGGACACAGCCGGACACAGCGAAACAAAGCGTGACACAGTGGGGACACAGCAGGGGACACAGCGGGACACAGTGGGGTCACAGCGGGACACAGCGGGGTACACAGCAGGGACAAAGAAGGACACAGCGGGGAACACAGCGAGGACACAGCGGGAAACAGCGGTGACACAGCGGGACACAGCTGGGGACACTTTGGGATACAGCAGGACACAGAGGGACACAGCAAGGACACAGCGCGGGACAGTGGGGGACACA
>NW_012309801.1:0-2451 GCF_000151885.1 Dipodomys ordii | reverse complement strand
TCACCACTGTGTCCCCCGCTGAGTCCCCGCTGTGTCCCCGCTGTGTCCCGCTGTGTCCCCCGCTGTGTCCCGCTGTGTCCTTGCTGTGTCCCACGCTGTGTCCCGCTGTGACCCCCGCTGTGTCCCTGCTGTGTCCCCGCTGTGTCCCGCTGTGTAATGCTGTGTCCCCCGCTGAGTCCCGCTGTGTCCCCGCTGTGTCCCAATGTGTCCTCGCTCTGTCCCCTGCTGTGTACCGCTGTGTCCTTCCTGTGTCCCCCGCTGTGTCCCGCTGTGTCCCGCTGTGTCCACCGCTGTGGCCCCCGCTATGTCCCGCTGTGTCCACCGCTGTGTCCCGCTCTGTCCTTGCTGTGTCCCCCACTGTGTGCCGCTGTGTCCTCGCTGTGTCCCCCGCTGTGTCCCGCTGTGTCCTTTTGTGTCACGCTGTTTCCCCGCTGTGTCCCTGCAGTGTCCCTCTGTGTACCCCGCTGTGTCCAACTTTGTCCCTGCTGTGTCTCGTTGTGTTCCACGCTCTGTCCCACACTGTGTCCCGCAGTGTCCCCCGCTGTGTCCCGCTGTGTCCCCAGCTGTGTCCCGCTGTGTCCCCCGCTGAGTCCCCACTGTGTCCCCGCTCTGTCCCGTTGTGTCCCCGCTGTGTCCTGCTGTGTCCCGCTGTGTCCCGCTGTGTCCTTGCCGTGACCCGCTCTGTCCCCACTGTATCGACGCTGTGTCCCGCTGTGTCCCGCTGTGTCCGCGCTGTTTTCCCCCTGTGTCCCACTGTGTACCCCTCTGTGTCCCCCGCTGTGTCCCGCTGTATCCCCCGCTGTGAACCGCTGTGTCCCGCTGTGTCCCCCACTGTGTCCCTGCTGTCTCCCCGGTGTGTCCCACTGTGTCCCGCTGTGTACTGCTGTGTCTCCCACTGAGTTCTGCTGTGTCCCCGCTGTGTCCCAATGTGTCCTCGCTGTGTCATGCTCTGTCATGCTCCGTCCCCGCTGTGTCCCGCTGTGTCCTGCTGTGTCCCCACTGTGTGCCCGCTGTGTCCCTCTGTGTACCCCGCTGTGACCAGCTGTGTCCCCGCTGTGTCCCGCTGTGTCCCCTGTCCCCTGTTGTCCCCCGCTTTGTCCCCCGCTGTGTCCCGCTGTGTCTCGCTGTGTTACACTGTGTTCCCTGTTGTCCCGCTTGGTCCCCCGCTGTGACCTCGCTGTGTTTCCCGCTGTGTCCCTCTGTGTACCACTCTGTGTCCCCAGCTGTGTCCCGCTGTGTACCCCGCTGTGTCCTGCTATGTTCCCGCAGTGTCCCCGCTGTCTCCCGCTGTGTCCTGGCTGTGTCCACCGCTGTGTCCCGTTGTGGCCCCAGCTGTGTACCCCGCTGTGTCCCGCTGTGTCCTCGCTGTATCAAAGCTGTGTCCTGCTGTATCAAAGCTGTGTCCTGCTGGGTCCCGCTGTGTCCTTGCTGTGTTCCCCGTTGTGTCCCGCTATGTCCCCCGCTGTGTCCTCCGCTGTGTCCCTGCTGTGTCCCTGCTGTGTCCCCGCTGTGTCCCGCTGTGTCCTCGATGTGTCCCACGCTGTGTTCCGCTGTGTCCCCCGCTGTGTCCTGCTGTGTCCCTGGTGTCCCCGCTGTGTCCCTCTGTGTCCCTCGCTGTGTCCCGCTGTGTCTTGCTGTGTCCCTGCTGTGACCCGCTCTGTCCCCGCTGTATTGACGCTGTGTCCCCTGTGTTCCCGCTGTGTCACGCTGTGTTCCCGGCCGTGTCCCGCTGTGTACCCCTCTGTTTCCCCCGCTGTGTCCCGCTGTGTCCCCCGCTGTGACCTGCTGTGTCCCGCTGTGCCCCCGCTGTGTCCCCACTGTGTCCCGCTGTGTACCCCGCTGTGTCCAGCTGTGTCCCCGCTGTGTCCTGCTGTGTCCCCTCTCTGTCCCCTGCTGTCCCCCGCTGTGTCCCCCGCTGTGTCCTGCTGTGTCGCGCTGTGTCGCCCGCTTTGTCCCACTGTGCCCCTGCAGTGTCCCCGCTGTGTCACACTGTGTCACACTGTGTCCCGTGTTGTCCTGCTTTGGCCCCCGCTGTGACCTCGCTGTGTTTCTCTCTGTGTTCCGCTGTGTACCCTTCTGTGTTTCCCGCTGTGTCCCGCTGTGTACCCTGCTGTGTCCAGCTGTGTCCTCGCTGTGTCCCCCGCTGTCTCCTGCTTTGTCCCACGCTGTGTCCCGCTGTGACCCGCTGTGTCCTCGCTGTGTCCGTCGCTGTGTCCCGCTGTGTCCCCGCTGTGTCCACTACTGTGTCCCGCTGTGTACCCCGCTGTGTCCTGTTATGTTCCCACAGTGTCCCCGCTGTGTCCCGCTGTGTCCCACTGTGTCCCATGGTGTCCCAGTTTGTCCCCCGCTGTGTCCCCTGGTGAGTCCCCGCTGTGTCCCGCTGTGTCCTGCTGTGTACAACCGCTGTGTCCAGCTGTGTCACGGCTGTGTCCCGCTGTGGCCCATCTCTGT
>NW_012309800.1:0-2451 GCF_000151885.1 Dipodomys ordii | reverse complement strand
GTTTTCTCTCATGAATGCATGGGGGAAAAAAAAGAACAAACAAACCACGCCCTGACTGACTGAGAAAACCGGCCCAGGCTGGCTGGCCCCGAGAGAGACTGCCTTCTTTTCAGAGAAGGGGTGGGGTGGGGATGATGATGTGCCTCGTTGGAGTATGGGGCCCATGCATAGGCAGGCAGGCAGGCAGGCAGGCTCGGAGTGGGACCGTTGTGTGTTGGAGCGCCAGTTCAGTAGCTCAAGCCCCAGGATTGACTGGCAAGTCGAGAGGAAAAGGAGGGAGGGAGTGCGGGCGGGCGGGCGGGCGGGAGAGAGATTTCAAACGAGAGAGAGACAGACAGACAGACAGACAGACAGACAGACAGACAGACAGAGACAAAGAGAGACACAGAGAGAGAAATAGAGAAACAGAAACAGAGAGACAAGAGACAGAGACGTGGTGAATTGGTCCGGCTGGACTACATACATGCTCTGTCGCGTCCGATCTTTGAGTTTCCTCAAAGATGCACGCACGGACACACAGATACACTGAGATGCCCTCTGCCCCCTCTTCTCTCCTCTCCAATTCCCCCGCCCCCTCCCCCCTCCCTCCCCCGTCAGGCACCAGAAATGAGATCCCTCCCCTTCGCCTATTGCGTCAATTACAAACAAAAGGCAGCGTGAGATTCAAGCAAATTTGTTTTATTTTGTTCCGAGGGTAGGGTTGTGGATTTTGGTGTGGGAGGAGGGTCGGAGGTCGTGGTCGTGGTCGAGTAATCGCCTGCGGGGGGGGGGTGAGGATGGACGGTTACGCCACCTGCATGGATGGCTCGCGTTCCCCTCTGGCTGTCTGGTTGCCGCTGAGTGCTTCAGATATCACCATCCGGTCAGGAAGCAGGGGCTGGAAGATAAAGAGATATTAAAGAGATAATTAGGAGCAGGACTCCAGGGAAGCCCGAAGGCGGGGCGGGGGCGGGGGGAGGGGGGAGGGAGAGAATGGTGGAGAGGAGGGGAGACGGATCTATCCAGGGAACGAGCGACTCCTCCCCCTCCCCCTCCTCCTCAGCAACACGTCGGCTGGCGGTCGAAACCCCGCCCTCCCCCCTCCCCGTCGTCATGGCTACGACAGAGGAAAAGCAAATGATGATAATAATGAATCATAACAACCTATATGTATGTGTATGTCAGAACTCTCACTCCCCACTGCCGGGTAGGTGAGGACTGACTGACTGAGTGAGTGACTGACCCGACCCGTGTTTTGCCCCTCCCGCCGCCCCATCCACCTTGTCGACGGCGAACGCGCGCCATCTAGTGGTGGTTTTGTGAATTGCAGTTTTCTCTCATGAAATGCATGGGGGAAAAAATAGAACAAACAAACCACGCACTGACAGACTGAGAAAACCGGCCCAGGCTGGCTGGCCCCGAGAGAGACTGCCTTCTTTTCAGAGAAGGGGTGGGGTGGGGATGATGATGTGCCTCGTTGGAGTATGAGGCCCATGCATAGGCAGGCAGGCAGGCAGGCAGGCTCGGAGTGGGACCGTTGTGTGTTGGAGTGCCAGTACAGTAACTCAAGCCTCAGGATTGACTGGCAAGTCGAGAGGAAATGCAGGGAGGGAGTGCCGGCGGGTGTGCGGGCGGGCGGGCGGGCGGGAGAGGGAATTCAAACGAGAGAGAGAGAGAGAGAGAGAGAGAGAGAGACAGACAGACAGACAGACAGACAGAGACAAAGAGAGACACAGAGAGAGAAATAGAGAAAGAGAAACAGAGAGACAAAAGACAGAGACCTGGAGAATTGGTCCGGCTGGACTACATACATGCTCTGTCGCGTCCGATCTTTGAGTTTCCTCAAAGATGCACGCACGCACACACACAGATACACTGAGATGCCCTCTGCCCCCTCTTCTCTCCTCTCCAATTCCCCCACCCCTCCCCCCACCCCCCCCCGTCAGGCACCAGAAATGAGATCCCTCCCCTTCGCCTATTGCGTCAATTACAAACAAAAGGCAGCGTGAGATTCAAGCAAATTTGTTTTATTTTGTTCCGAGGGTAGGGTTGTGGATTTTGGTGCGGGGGGGGGTCGGAGGTCGTGGTCTTGGTCGAGTAATCGCCTGCGGGGGGGGTGAGGATGGACGGTTACGCCACCTGCATGGATGGCTCGTGTTCCCCTCTGGCTGTCTGGTTGCCGCTGAGTGCTTCAGATATCACCATCCGGTCAGGAAGCAGGGGCTGGAAGATAAAGAGATATTAAAGAGATAATTAGGAGCAGGACTCCAGGGAAGCCCGAAGGCGGGGGGGGGGCGGGGGGGGAAGGAGGTACCCCAAAAATTTCTGAGAGTAAGTTACACGGTGCCTCCTGATAAAGATTAAGTAGAATAGCATCCTGACCTCTGACAGAGACAGGCAGTGGCGTAGTGGTCCACGATTTTACGAATAAGGAGAGAGACGGGAGGACTTGAACAGCACACTTATAACTCT
>NW_012309799.1:0-2451 GCF_000151885.1 Dipodomys ordii | reverse complement strand
CTGTGTACCCCTCTGTGTCCCCCGCTGTTTCCCGCTGTTTCCCCCGCTGTGTCCCTGCTGTGTCCCCGCTGTGTCCCGCTGTGTCCCGCTGTGTACTGCTGTGTCCCCCGCTGAGTCCTGCTGTGTCCCCACTGTGTCCCAATGTGTCCTCGCTCTGTCCCCCGCTGTGTACCGCTGTGTCCTTCCTGTGTCCCCCGCTGTGTCCCGCTGTGTCCCGCTGTGTCCTCCGCTGTGTCCCCCCTATGTCCCGCAGTGTCCCCCGCTGTGTCCCGCTCTGTTCTTGCTGTGTCCACCACTGTGTGCCGCTGTGTCCTCGCTGTGTCTCCCGCTGTGTCCCGCTGTGTCCTTTTGTGTCACGCTGTTTCCCCGCTGTGTCCCTGCTGTGTCCCTCTGTGTACCCCGCTGTGTCCAGCTTTGTCCCCGCTGTGTCTCGTTGTGTCCCACGCTCTGTCCCACACTGTGTCCCGCAGTGTCCCCCGCTGTGTCCCGCTGTGTCCCCCGCTGTGTCCCGCTTTGTCCCCCGCTGAGTCCCCGCTGTGTCCCGCTGTGTCCCGCTGTGTCCTTGCTGTGACCCGCTCTGTCCCCACTGTATCGACGCTGTGTCCCGCTGTGTCCGCGCTGTTTTTCCCCTGTGTCCCTCTGTGTACCCCTCTGTGTCCCCCGCTGTGTCCCGCTGTGTCCCCCGCTGTGACCCGCTGTGTCCCGCTGTGTCCCCCACTGTGTCCCTGCTGTCTCCCCGGTGTGTCCCACTGTGTCCCGCTGTGTACTGCTGTGTCTCCCGCTGAGTTCCGCTGTGTCCCCGCTGTGTCCCAATGTGTCCTCACTGTGTCATGCTCTGTCATGCTCCGTCTCCGCTGTATCCCGCTGTGTCCTGCTGTGTCCCCACTGTGTGCCCGCGGTGTCCCTCTGTCTACCCCGCTGTGTGCAGCTGTGTCCCTGCTGTGTCCCGCTGTGTCCCCTGTCCCCTGTTGTCCCCCGCTTTGTCACCCGCTGTGTCCCGCTGTGTCTCGTTGTGTTACACTGTGTCCCGTGTTGTCCCGCTTGGTCCCCCGCTGTGACCTCGCTGTGTTTCCCGCTGTGTCCCTCTGTGTACCACTCTGTGTCCCCAGCTGTGTCCCGCTGTGTACCCCGCTGTGTCCTGCTCTGTCCCGCTGTGTCCTGCTGTGTCCCCTCTCTGTCCCCTGCTGTCCCCCGCTGTGTCCCCCGCTGTGTCCTGCTGTGTCGCGCTGTGTCACCCGCTTTGTCCCGCTGTGCCCCTGCAGTGTCCCCGCTGTGTCACACTGTGTCACACTGTGTCCCATGTTGTCCTGCTTTGGCCCCCGCTGTGACCTCGCTGTGTTTCTCTCTGTGTCCCGCTGTGTACCCTTCTGTGTCCTCCGCCCTGTCCCGCTGTGTACCCCGCTGTGTCCAGCTGTGTCCTCGCTGTGTCCCGCTGTGTCCTCGCTGTGTCCCCCGCTGTGTTCCGCTGTGTCCCCGCTGTGTCCACTGCTGTGTCCCGCTGTGTAACGCGCTGTGTCCCGCTATGTTCCCGCAGTGTCCCCGCTGTGTCCCGCTGTGTCCCACTGTTTCCCGTGGTGTCCCAGTTTGTCCCCCGCTGTGTCCCCTGGTGAGTTCCCGCTGTGTCCCACTGTGTCCTACTGTGTACCCCGCTGTGTCCAGCTGTGTCACGGCTGTGTCCCGCTGTGGCCCATCTCTGTCTCCGCTGTGTCCTGCTGTGTCCCCCACTTTGTCCCGCTGTGTCGCGCCGTGTCCCCCGCTTTGTCCTGCTGTGTCCCCGCAGTGTCCCGCTGTGTCCCACTGTGTCACACTGTGTCCCGTGGTGTCCCTCTTTGTCCCCTGCTGTGTCCCCTGCTGAGTCCCCTCTGTGTGGCGGCTGTGTCCCTCTGTGTCCTCGCTGTGTCCCCCGCTGTCTCCCGCTTTGTCCCCTGCTGTGTTCCCCTGTGTCACGCTGTGTCCTCGCTGTGTCCCCCGCTGTGTCCCGCTGTGTCCCCGCTATGTCCCCAGCTGTGTCCACTGCTGTGTCCCGCTGTGTACCCCGCTGTGTCCCGCTATGTTCCCGCAGTGTCCCGCTGTGTCCCGCTGTGTCCCGCTGTGTCCTCGCTGTGTCCCCCGCTGTGTCCCGTTGTGTCCCCAGCTGTGTACCTCGCTGAGCCCAATGTGTCCTCGCTGTGTCATGCTCTGTCCTGCTCTGTGCCCGCTGTGTCCCGCTGTGTCCCGCTGTGTCCCCACTGTGTGCCCGCTGTGTCCCTCTGTGTACCCCGCTGTGTCCAGCTGTGTCCCCGCTGTGTCCCGCTGTGTCCCCTCTCTGTCCCCTGCTGTGTCCCCCGCTGTGTCCCGCTGTGTCCCGCTGTGTCCCGCTGTGTCACACTGTGTCCCGTGTTGTCCCGCTTTGTCCCCCGCTGTGACCTCGTTGTGTTTCCCGCTGTGTCCCGCTGTGTACCACTCTGTGAC
>NW_012309798.1:0-2451 GCF_000151885.1 Dipodomys ordii | reverse complement strand
TCACCGCTCTGTCCCCACTGTGTCCCGTTGTGTCCCGCTGTGTCCCTGCTGTGTGCCCGCTGTGTCCCGCTGTGTATCCCGCTGTGTCCGCTGTGTCCTTTTGTGTCACACTGTTTCCCTCTGTGTCCCTGCTGTGTCCCTCTGTGTACCCCGCTGTGTCCAGCTTTTTCCCCGCTGTGTCTCGCTGTGTCCCATGCTCTGTCCCACACTGTGTCCCGCAGTGTCCCCCGCTGTGTCCCGCTGTGTCCCCCGCTGTCTCCCACTTTGTCCCACGCTGTGTCCCGCTCTATCCCGGTGTGTCCTCGCTCTGTCCCCCGCTGTGTCCCGCTGTGTCCCCGCTGTGTCCCAAGCTGTGTCCCGCTGTGTTCAGCTGTGTCCTCGCTGTGTCCCCTGCTGTGTCCCATTGTGTCCCCAGCTGTGTCCCCCGCTGTGTCCCACTGTGTCCCCCGCTGAGTCCCTGCTGTGTCACCTCTGTGTCACGCTGTTTCCTCGCTGAGTCCCCTGCTGTCTCCCTTTCTGTCCCCCGCTGTGTCTCACGCTTTGTCCCCGCTGTGTCCCACTGTGTCCCGCTGTGTCCCGCTGTGCCCCCACTGTGTCCCCGCTGTGTCCCTGCTGTGTCCCTGCTGTGTCGCCGCTGTGTCCCGCTGTGTCCTGCTGTGTCCTCTCTGTGTCCCACGCTGTGTTCCGCTATGTCCCCCGCTGTGTCCCGCTGTGTCCCCGCTGTGTCCCGCTGTGTCCTCGCTGTGTCCCCAGCTGTGTACTCCACTGTGTCCCGCTGTGTCCCTGCTGTATCGACGCTGGGTCCCGCTGGGTCCCGCTGTGTCCTCCCTTTGTCTCCTGCTGTGTCCCGCTGTTTCCGGCACTGTGTCCAGCTGTGTCTACTGCTGTGTCCCCGCTGTGTCCTGCTGTGTCCAACTGGGTTCCTGCTGTATCCACGCTGGGTCCCGCTGGGTCCTGCTCTGTCATCCCTGTGTCCCCCGCTGTGTCCCGCTGTGTCCCCAGCTGTGTCCCCCGCTGTGTCTCTGCTGTGTCCCCGGTGTGTCCCGCTTTGTCCCGCTGTGTACTGCTGTGTCCCCCGCTGAATCCCGCTGTGTCCCAATGTGTCCTCGCTCTGTCCCCCGCTGTGTCCCGCTGTGTTCTCCCTGTGTCCCTGCTGTGTCCCGCTATGTCCCGCTGTGTCCCCGCTGTGTGCCCGCTGTGTCCCGCTGTGTACCCCGCTGTGTCCAGCTGTGTCACCGCTTTGTCTTGCTGTGGCCACTCTCTGTCTCCGCTGTCCCCCGCTGTGTCCCCCGCTGTGTCCCGCTGTGTCCCGCTGTGTCCCCCGCTTTGTCCTGCTGTGTCCCGCAGTGTTCCCGCTGTGTCCCGCTGTGTCACACTGTGTCCCGTGGTGTCCCACTTTGTCCCACGCTGTGTCCCCCACTGAGTCCCCCCTGTGTCGCCGCTGTTTCCCCCTGTGTCCACGCTGTGTCCCCCGCTGTCTCCCGCTTTGACTCCCGCTGTGTTCAGCTGTGTCCCGCTGTGTCCCCGCTGTGTCCCCAGCTGTGTCCCGCTGTGTCCCGCTGTGTACCCCGCTGTGTGCTGCTATGTTCCCGCAGTGTCCCCGCTGTGTCCCGCCGTGTCCCGCTGTGTCCTCGCTGTGTCCCCAGCTGTGTACCCCACTGTGTCCTGCTGTGTCCCTGCTGTATCGACGCTGGGTCCCGCTAGGTCCCGCTGTGTCCTCCTTTGTCCCCCGCTGTGTCCCGCTGTGTCCGGCACTGTGTCCCGCTGTGTCTACTGCTGTGTCCCCGCTGTGTCCCGCTGTGTCCAGCTGGGTCCCTGCTGTATCCACACTGGGTCCCGCTGGGTCCTGCTCTGTCATCCCTGTGTCCCCCGCTGTGTCCCGCTCTGTCCCCCGCTGTGTCTCTGCTGTGTCCCCACTGTGTCCCGCTTTGTCCCTCTGTGTACTGCTGTGTCCCCCGCTGAATCCCGCTGTGTCCCAATGTGTTCCAATGTGTCCTCGCTCTGTCACCCGCTGTGTCCCGCTGTGTCCTCCCTGTGTCCCCCGCTGTGTCCCGCTGTGTCCCGCTGTGTCCCCCGCTGTGTCCCACTGTGTCCTTGCTGTGTCCCATGCTGTATGCCGCTGTGTCCTCGATGTGTCCCCCGCTGTGTCCCACTGTGTCCTGCTGTGTCACGCTGTTTCCCCGCTGCGTCCCGGCTGTGTCCCTCTGTGTACCCCGCTGTGTAGAGCTTTGTCCCCGCTGTGTCTCGCTGTGTCTCACGCTCTGTCCCCCACTGTGTCCCGCTCTGTCCCCCTCTGTGTCCCGCTGTGTCCCCCGCTGTGTCCCACTGTGTCCCCGCAGTGTCACTGCTGTTTCCTGCTGTGTCCCGCTGTGTTCCGTGGTGTTACTCTTTGTCTCCCGCTGTGTCCCCCGCTGAGACCCCGCTGTGTCAAAGCTGTGTCCCCCTGTGTCC
>NW_012309797.1:0-2451 GCF_000151885.1 Dipodomys ordii | reverse complement strand
GCCCCTGCTGTGTCCCCGCTGTGTCCGGCTGTGTACCCCGCTGTGTCCCACTGTGTCCCGCTGTGTGCCCCCTTTGTTCCCCTCTGTGTCCCTGGTGTGTCCTCGCTGTGTAACCGCTGAGTCCCTCTGTTTCCCCGCTGTGTCCCACTCTGTGCCCGGCTGTGTCCCCGCTGTGTCCCCGCTGTGTCCTGCTGTGTCCCCGCTGTGTCCCACTGTGTCCCAATGTGTCCCCGCTGTGTCCCAATGTGTACCGCTGTGTCTGTCTCTGTGTACCCCGCTGTGTCCTGCTGTGTCTCACGCTCTGTCCTGCTGTGTCCTCGCTGTGTCCCCCGCTGTGTCACCCGCTGTGTCCTTTGATGTGTCCCCAGCTGAGTCCCGCTGTGTCCCCCGCTGTTTACCGCTGTGTCCCCCACTGTGTCCCCCGCTTTGTCCCCACTGTGTCCCCGCTGTGTCCCGTTGTGTCCCGCTGTGTCCCTCTGTGTCGTCCCCTGTGTACCCCTGTGTCTCCGCTGTTTCCCACTGTGACGCCCGCGCTGTCCTGCTGTGTCCCCGTTGTCCACCGGTGTGTCCCCTCTTTCCCCCGCTGTGTCCCCGCTGTGTCCCGCTGTGTCCCTCTGTGTCGTCCCCTGTGTACCCCTGTGTCTCCGCTGTTTCCCACTGTGACGCCCGCGCTGTCCTGCTGTGTCCCCGTTGTCCACCGGTGTGTCCCCTCTTTCCCCCGCTGTGTCCCCGCTGTGTCCCGCTGTGTCCCGCTGTGTCGCCGCTTTGTCACTGCTGTGTCTCGCTGTGTCCCGCTGTGTCCCCGCTGTGTCCCCGGTGTGTCCCGCTGTGTCCCCCGCTGTTTCCTGCTGTGTCCCCTGCTTTGTCCCGTTTTGTTTCCCGCTGTGTCCCCGCTCTGTCCCAGGCTGTTTCCCGCTGTGTCCCCCGCTGTGTCCTGCTGTGTCCCCCGCTTTGTCCCGTTGTGTTTCCCGCTGTGTCCCCCTGTGTCCTGCTATGTACCCCCGTGTCCCGCTGTGTCCCCGCTTTGTCCCCCGCTTTGTCCCCGCTGTGTCCCTCTGTGTTCCGCTGTGTCCCCCGCGGTGTCCCGCTGTGTCCCCTGCTGTGTCCCCCGCTGTGTCCCGCTGTGTCCCTCTGTGTCCCCGCTGTCCCCCGCTGTGTCCCCTGCTGTGTCCCCCGCAGTGTCCCACTGTGTCCCCCGCAGTTTCCCCGCTATGTCCCAGCTGTGTCCCGCTGTGTCCCTGGTGTGTCCTCACTGTGTAACCGCTAAGCCCCTCTGTGTCCCCGCATTGTCCCCACTGTGTCCCCCGCTGTTTCCCCGCTGTGTCCCCGCTGTGTCCTCCTGTGTCCCGCTGTGTCTTCGCTGTGTCCTTTTGTATCCCGCTGTGTCCCCCGCTGTGTTCCCCGCTGTGTCCCACTGTGTCCTCGCTGTGTCCCCGCTGTGTCCCGCTGTGTCCCCTGCTCTGTCCCCCGCTGTGTCCCGCTGTGTCCCGTTGTGTCCTTGCTGTGTCCCCGCTGTGTCCTGCTGTGTCCCTCTGTGTCTTCGCTGTCCCCCGCTGTGTCCCGCTGTGTCCCCCGCTGTGTCACACTGTGTCCTCGCTGTGTCCTCGCTGTGTCCCGCTGTGTCGCGCTGTGTCCCGCTGTGTTCTGCTGTATCCGCCTCTGTGTCCCCCGCTGTGTCCCAATGTGTCCCCGCTGTGTCCCCGCTGGGTCCCGCTGTGTCTCGCTGTGTCCCCGCTGTGTTCCCGCTGTGTCCTGCTGTGTCTCCGCTGTGTCCCGCTGTGTCCCCACTGTGTCCCGATATGTACCGCTGTGTCTGCCTCTGTGTACCCCGCTGTGTCCTGCTGTGTCCTCCCTGTGTCCCCCGCTGTTTCCCACTGTTTCCCCCGCTGTGTCACCCGCTGTGTCCTTTGATGTGTCCCCAGCTGAGTCCCACTGTGTCCCCCGCTGTTTACTGCTGTGTCCCGCTTATCCCCCGCTTTGTCCCCGCTATGTCCCCCCTCTGTCCCGCTGTGTCCCGCTGTGTCCCTCTGTGTCGCCCCCCTGTGTCCCCCTGTGTCTCCGCTGTTTCCCACTGCGACCCCCGCGCTGTCCTGCTGTGTCCCCGTTGTCCACCGGTATGTCCACTCTGTCCCATGCTGTGTCCCCGCTGTGTCCCGCTGTGTCCCGATGTGTCCCCGGTGTGTCCCTCTGTGTCCCCGCTGTGTCCGCGCTGTGTCCAGCTGTGTCCCCGCTGTGTCCCTGGTTTGTATCTCTGAGACCCCACTGTGTATAAAACTATGAAACCCGCAGTGTCCCCACTGTGTCCAACTCTGTCCCCACTGTGTCCCACATTGTCCCACTGAGAACACACGCAGAGACACACATTTGAACCTTCTTTGTTCCACTCTGTGACCTGCTGAGACCCCTGCTGTGTCACCAGTTGTGTCCCGCTGTGTCCCCCACTCTGTAAAA
>NW_012309796.1:0-2451 GCF_000151885.1 Dipodomys ordii | reverse complement strand
ACAGCGGGACACAGCGGGGTACACAGAGGGACACAGCGGGCACACAGCGGGGACACAGCGGGACACAACGGGACACAGCGGGGACACAGTGGGACACAGCGGGACAAAGTGGCAGACACAGCGGGACACAGCAGGCCCACAGCGGGGACACAGCGGGACACAGCGGGACACAGCGGGGACAGAGCGGGACACAGCCGGACAGAGCGGGACACAGCAGGGGACAAAGCGGGACACATTTGGGGACCCAGTGAGGACACAGGGGGACACAGCAGGGGACACAGCGGGACACAGCGGGGGACACAGCGGGACCCAGCGGGAGACCCAGCGAGGACACAGCAGGACACAGCTGGGGACACAGGGGGACACAGCGGGGAACACAGCCAGGGACACAGCAGGACACAGCGCGGAACACAGCGAGGACACAGCGTGCACACAGCGGGACACAGCGTCGATACAGCGGGCACACAGAGTTACACAGCGTGGTACACAGCGGAGGACACAGTGGGACACAGTGGGCTACCCAGTGAGGACACAGCGGGAACAACAGGGGACACAACGAGGACACAGCGGGGGACACAGCGGGGGACACAGCGGGACACAGTGGGGAACACAGCGAGGACACAGCGGGACACAGCGGGACACAGCGTCGATACAGCGGGGACGCAGCGTTACACAGCGTGGTACACACTGTGGACACAACGGGACACAGTAGGGGCACAGCCGGACACAGCGGGACACAGTGGAACACAGCGGGGACAAAGCGTGAGACACAGCGGGGGCAGAGAGGGAGACAACAGGGGACACAGCGAGGAAACAGCGGGACACAGCGGTGACACAGCGGGGACTCAGCGGGGGACACAGTGGGACACAGCGGGGGACACTGCGGGACACAGCGGGGGACACTTTGGGACACAGTGTGGGACAGAGCGTGGGACACAGCGAGACACAGCGGGGACAAAGCTGGACACGGCGTGGTACACAGAGGGACACAGCAGGGGACACAGCGAGGACACAGCGGGACACAGCGGCGACACATAGAGGACTCAGCGGGGGACACAGTGGGGGACAGAGTGGGACACAGCGGGACACTGCGGGGCAAACCGGGGGACACAGCGGGACACAGCGTGGGACCCAGCGGGACACAGCGAGACACTGCGGGGCACAGCGGGGGATACAGCGGGACACAGCGGGGGGACACAGGGAGGACACAGCTTATCACAGCATGGGACAAAGCGAGGACACAGCGGGACACAGCGAGACACAGCGGGACCCAGCGGGGACGCAGCAGTGGACACAGCGGGACACAGCGGGGGACAAAGTGGGACACCACGGAACACAGCAGGACACAGCGTGAAACAGCGGTGAACCTGCGGGGACACAGCGGGACACAGCGGGACCCAGCGGGACACAGCGGGGGACACAGCGGGACACAGCGTCTATAGAGCGGGGACACAGCGGGACACAACGGTGACACAGCGGGACACAGCAGGGACACAACAAGGACACAGCAGATGACACAGCGGGACACAGCGGGACACTGCGGGGCACAGCGGGGGACACAGCAGGACACAGCGGGGGACACAGGGAGGACACAACGGAACACAGCATGGAACAATGCGAGGACACAGCGGGAAACAGCGAGACACAGCGGGACCCAGCGGGGACCCAGCAGTGGACACAGCGGGACACAGCGGGGGACAAAGCAGGACACCACGGAACACAGCAGGACACAGCGTGACACAGCGGTGAACCTGCAGGGACACAGCGGTACACAGCGGGGGACACAGCGGGACCCAGCGGGACACAGCGGGGGACACAGCTGGACACAGCAGGGACACAGCGGGGACACAGCGGGACCCAGCAGGACACAGCGGGGGACACAGCGGGACACAGCGGGACACAGCCGGGGACACAGCAGGGACACAGTGGGACACGGTAGGACACAGCGTGGGACAAAGCGGGAGACAGCGGAGGACACAGCGGGACACAGCGGGAACTCACCGGGGGACACAGCGGGGGACACCACGGGACACAGTGGGAAACAGCAGGACACAGGGGGACACTGCGGGAACATAGCAGGACACAGCGGGGTACACAGCGTGACACAGCAGTGGACACAGCGGGGACACAACAGGACACAGCGGGGAACACAGCGAGGACACAGTAGGTCACAGCGGGACACAGCGTGGGACAAAGCAGGAGACAGCGGGGGACACAGCGAGGACACAGCTGGACACAGCGGGGTACACAGCGGGACACAGCGGGGGACACAGAAGCGTACACAGCGGGACACAGAGAGAAACACAGCGAGGTCACAGCGGGGGCCAAAGCAGGACAACACGGGACACAGCGTCAATACAGCGGGGACAGAGCGGGTCCTCAGCAGGACACAGCGGGACACAGCGGGGGACAAAGCGGGACACAGTGGGGACACAGCGGGACACAGCGGGA
>NW_012309795.1:0-2451 GCF_000151885.1 Dipodomys ordii | reverse complement strand
CCTGCTTCTTCTGCTTCTACTGCTTCTCTTTCTGCTTCTCATTCTGCTTCTGCTTCTCCTTCTGCTTCTCCGATTTCTTCTGCGGCTCTTCCTTCTCCTTCTCCTACTTCTACTTCTCCTTCTGCTTCTGCTTCTTCTGCTTCTCCTGCTTCTCCTTCTGCATCTTCTTCTGCTTCTGCTTCTCCTTCTGCTGCTTCTTCTGCTTCTGTTTCTCCTTCTGCTTCTCCTTCTGCTTCTTCTCCTTCTGCTTCTCCTTCTGCTTCTCCTTCTGCTTCTCCTTCTGTTTCTCCTTCTCCTTCTCGTTCTTCTGCTTTTCTTTCTGCTTCTCCTTCTGCTTCTGTTGCAACTGCTACTGCTTCTGCTTCTTCTGTTTCTTCTGCGTCTCGTTCTGCTTTTGATTCTCTTTCAGCTTCTGCTTCTCCTTCAGCTTCTCATTCAGCTTCTCCAGATTCTGCTTCTTCTGCTTCTCCTGCTTCCGCTTTTGCTTCAGGTTCTGCTTCTGCTTCTTCGGATTCTTATGCTTCTGCTTCTCCTGCTTCTGCTTCTTCGGCTTCCCCTCCTCTTTCTGCTTCTCCTTCTGTTTCTGCTTCTCCTTCTGCTTCTGCTTCTTGTCCTTCTCCTGTTTCTTCTGCTTCTGCTTCTTCCGCTTCTGCTTCTCCTGCTTCTCGTTCTGCTTCTCTTCGTCGGCTTCTCTTTCTACTTCTGCTTCTGCTTCTTCTGATTCTGCTTCTTCTACTTCTTCTCTCCTTCTGCTTCTGCTTCTCCTGCTTCTCCTGCTTCTCCTTCTGCATCTCCTTCTGCTTGTGCTTTTCCGTCTGCTTCTTCTTCTGCTTCTGTTTCTCCTTCTCCTTCTTCTGCTTCTCCGTCTGATTCTGCTTCTTCTTCCTTTCCTGATTCTTCTTCTGCTTCTCCTTCTTCTTCTTCTTCTGTTTCTCCTTCTCCTTCTCGTTCTTCTGCTATTCCTTCTGCTTCTCTTTCTGCTTCTTCATCTTCAGCTTCTTCTGCTACTGCTTCTTCTTCTTCTGTTTCTTCTGCTTCTCCTTCTGCTTTTGCTTCTCTTTCTGCTTCTGCTTCTCCTTCTGGTTCTCCTTCTTCTTCTCCAGATTCTGCTTCTTCTGCTTCTCCTTCCGCTTCAGGTTCTGCTTCTGCTTCTTCGGGTTCTTCTGCTTCTATTTCTGCTTCTCCTTCCCTTTCTGCTTCTCTTTCTGCTCCTGTTTCTTCTCCTTCTTCTGTTTCTTCTGCTTATGCTACTCCTGCTTCTCCTGCTTTTCCTTCTGTTTCTCTTTATACTTATCGTTCTGCTTCTCCTTCTCCTTCTTCTGCTTCTCCCTCTGCTTCTGCTTCTCCTTCTGCATCTTCTTCTGTTTCAATTTCTCCTTCTTCTGCTTTTCATTCTGCTTCTGCTTCTCCTGCTTCTCCTTCTCCTTCTCTTTCTGCTTCTGCTTATCCTTCTGTTTCTCCTACTCCTAATCCTTCTCTTTCTCCTTCTCCTTCTTCTGCTTTTCCTGCTTTTTCTTCTTCTGCTTCTTCTTTTTCTGCTTTTTCAGTTTCTTCTGCTTCAGCTTCTGCTTCTTCTGCTTCTCCTTCTGCTTCTGTTTCTACTTCTGCTTCTGCTTCTGCTCTTCTCCTTCTTCTGTTTCTTCTGCTTCTGCTTCTCCTGCTTCTCCTTCTTCTGCTTCTCCTACTTCTCCTTCTGCTTCTCCGTCTCATTCTCCTTCTCCTTCAATTTCTCCTTCTTGTGCTTCTCATTCTGCTTCTGCTTCTGCTTCTCCTGCTTCTGCTTCTTCTGTTTGTCCTTCTGCTTCTCCTTCTGCTTCTCTTTCTGCTTCTAATTCTGCTTCTGCTCCTCCTACTCCTAATCCTTCTCTTTCTCCTTCTTCTTCTTCTGCTTCTCGTCTGCTTCTGCTTCTTCTGCTTGTTCTGTTTCTTCTGCTTCTGCTTTTCCAGCTTCTGATGCTTCTGCTTCTCCTTCTGCTTCAGGTTCTCCTTCTGCTTCTTCAGCTTCTTCTGTTTCTTCTGCTTCTGCTTCTCCTGCAACTGCTTCTTCTGCTTCTGTTTCTATTTCTGCTTCTCCTTCTGCTTCTGCTTCTCCTTCTGCTCCTTGTCCTTCTTCTGTTTCTTCTTCTTCTTCTGCTTCTCCCGCTTCTGCTTCTTCTGCTTCTCCTTCGTTTGCTCTGCTTCTGCTTCTCCTTCTCCCTCTTCTCCTTCTCTTTCTGCTTCTGCTTCTTCTGATTCTCCAACTTCTCCTTCTGTTTCTGCTTCTCTTTCTGCTTCTGCATCTCCTTCTGCTTCACCTTCTGCTGCTCCTTCTCCTTCTTCTGTTTCTCCCTCTGCTTCTACTTCTCCTTCTTATGTTTCTTCTTTTTCTTCTGCTTCTGCTTCTCCTGCTTCTGGTTCTACTGCTTCTTCTTCTGGTTCTGCTTCTTCAGCTTCTAATTCTCTTCTGCTTGA
>NW_012309794.1:0-2451 GCF_000151885.1 Dipodomys ordii | reverse complement strand
GAGCAGAAGGAGAAGCAGAAGCAGAAGGAGAAGCAGAAAGATAAGGAGAAGAAGCAGTAGCAGGAGAAGCAGAAGCACAAGAAATAGAAGAAGCTGAAGAAGGAGAAGCAGGACCTGAAGCAGAAGAAACAGAACAAGCAGAAGAAGAAGTAGCAGAAGCAGAACGAGAAGCAGAAGAAGAAGAAGGAGAAGGAGAAAGAGTAGGATTAGGAGTAGGAAGAGCAGAAGGAGAATCAGAAGCAGAACGAGAAGCAGAAGGAGCAGCAGAAGGAGAAGCAGAAGAAGGAGAAGCAGAAGCAGAAGAAGCAGCAGAAGGAGAAGCAGAAGCAGAAGTAGATGCAGAAGGAGAAGCAGGAGAAGCAGAAGAAGCAAAAGCAGAAGGAGAAGCAGAAGTAGGAGAAGGAGAAGGAGAAGGAAGAGCAGCAGGAGCAATAGGAGAAGCAGAAGGAGAAGCAGAAGCAGAATGACAAGCAGAAAGAGAAGCAGTAGAAGCAGAAGAAGCAGGAAAGGCAGAAGCAGACGAAAGTGAAGAAGAAGAAGAAGAAGAAGAAGAAGAAGAAGAAGAAGAAGAAGAAGAAGAAGAAGAAGAAGAAGAAGAAGAAGAAGAAGAAGAAGAAGAAGAAGAAGAAGCATAAGGAGAAGCATAATGAGAAGCATAAGGAGAAGCATAATGAGAAGCATAAGGAGAAGCATAAGGAGAAGCAGTAGAAGGAGAAGAAGAAGAAGCAGGAGAAGCAGAAGCAGAAGAAAAAGAATAAACAAAAGAAGCAGAAGCAGAAGCACTGGGAGAAGCAGAAGCAGAAGGAGAAGGAGCAGCAGAAGGAGAAGCAGAAGCAGAAAGAGAAGCAGAAACAGAAGGACAACAAAAGGAGAAGAAGGAGAATCAGAAGAAGCAGAAGTAGAATCAGAAGAAACAGAAGAATAAGAAGCAGAAGAAACAGAAGCAAAAGAAACAGAAGAAGGAGAAGAGCAGAAGCAGAAGCAGAAGGAGAAGCAGAAGCAGAAGGAGAAGCAGAAAGAGAAGGAGGAGACGCAGAAGAAGCAGGAGAAGCAGAAGCAGAAGAAACAGAAGAATCCGAAGAAGCAGAAGCAGAATCTGAAGCAGAAGGAGAAACAGAAGAAGCACAATCTGAAGCAGAAGCAGAAGAATCAGAAATAGTAGAATAAGCAGAAGCAGAAGCAGCAGGAGAAGCAGAAGAAGAAGACGGAGAAGGCGAGAGAGAAGGATTAGGAGTAGGAGAAGCAAAAGGATAAGCAGAAGCAGAAAGAGACGCAGAAGAAAAAGCAGCACGAAAAGTAGGAGAAGCAGGAGAAGCAGAAGCAGGAGAAGCAGAAGAAACAGAAGACGCAGAAGCAGAATGAGAAGCAGAAGGAGAAATTGAAGCCGAAGCAGAAGGAGAAGAAGAAGAAGGAGAAGGAGAAGCAGAAAGAAAAGCAGAAAGAGAAGCAGAACGAGAAGCAGGAGAAGCAGAAGCAGGAGAAGCAGAAGCAGAAGAAACAGAAGAAGGAGAAGAAGCAGAAGGAGAAGGAGAAGCAGAAACAGAAGGAGAAGCAGAAAGAGAAGGAGGAGAAGATGGAGGAGAAGCAGAAGAAGCAGTAGCAGGTGAAGCAGAAGCATAAGAATCCGAAGAAGCAGAAGCAGAACTGAAGCAGAAGAAGAAGCAGAAGAAGCAGAATCTGCAGAATCTGGAGAAGCAGAAGGAGAAGCAGAAGCAGAAAGAGAAGCAAAATCAGAAGGAGAAGCAGAAGAAACACAAGCAGTAGCAGAAGAAGCTGAAGATGTAGAAGCAGAAAAAGAAGCACAAGAAATAGCAGAAGAAGGAGAAGGAGAAGGAGAAACACAAGGAGAAGGAGAAGGAGAAGCAGAAAGAGAATCAGGAAAAGCAGAAGAGGCAGAAGCAGACGGAGAAGCAGAAAAAGGAGAAGGAGAAGCAGAAGCAGAAGAAGAAGCCGAAGGAAAAGCACAAGCAGAAGGAGATGCAGAAGGAGAAGCAGGAGAAGGAGAAGAAGCAGAAGCAGAAGGAGAAGAACTAAAGAGAAGAAGCAGAAGCAGAAGAAGCAGAAGCAGAAGTAGGAAGAGAAGCCGACGAAGAGAAGCAGAACGAGAAGCAGGAGAAGCAGAAGAAGCAGAAGCGGGAGAAGCAGAAGAAGAAACAGAAGAAGGAGAAGTAGCAGAAGCCGAAGGAGAAGCAGAAGCAGAAGGAGAAGCAGAAAGAGAAGCACGAAAAGAAGAAAAAGCAGAAGCAGGAGAAGCAGAAGCAGAAGAAACAGGAGAAGGACAAGAAGCAGAAGCAGAAGGAGAAGCAGAAACAGAAGGAGAAGCAGAAAGAGAAGGAGGGGAAGCAGAAGAAGCAGAAGCAGGAGAAGCAGAAGCATAAGAATCCGAAGAATCAGAAGCAGAACCTGAAGCAGAAGGAGAAGCAGGAGAAGCAGAAGAAGCAGAATCTGGAA
>NW_012309793.1:0-2451 GCF_000151885.1 Dipodomys ordii | reverse complement strand
AGCGGAGACACAGCAGGGTATAGAGTGGGACACTGCGAGACACAGCGGGGGATCACAGCGAGGACACAGAGGAGACACAGCAAGGACATAGCGGGGAAGAGAGCGGGACACAGTGAGGACAGAGCGGGGACACTCCGGGGGACAGCAAGACACAGCGGGGATACCGCGGGGACACAGCGGGACACAGGATGACACAGCGGGGACACAGCAGGACACAGCGGGGGACAGAGCGGGGGACAGAGCGGGAACACAGCTGGACACAGCGGGGGTCACAGCGAGGACACAGCGGGACACAGGAGGACACAGCGGGGACACAGAGGGGACACAGTGGAACATACCAGAGACACAGCGGGGACACAGCGGGACACAGCAGGGACACAGCGGGGACACAGCCGGACACAGCGGGACACAGCAGGGGACACAGCAGTGGACACAACGGGACACACCGGGGGACAACAGGGACACAGCTTGACACAGCGGGGGACACTGGGGACACAGCAGGACACAGCGGGGGACACAGCGGGGACACAGTGGGACACAGTGGGGGACAAAGAGGCGGACACAGCGTAACAGAGTGGGACACATAGGGGACACAGCTGGGACACAGTGGGACAAAACGGGGACCCAGCAGGACACAGTGGGACACAGTGGGCACAAAGCAAGTACAGAGCGGGACACAGCGTCGACACAGCGGGGACACAGCAGGACACAGCAGGGACACAGCGGGACACAGCGGGGGACACAGAGGCGGACACAGCGGGACACAGCGGGGGACATGGCAGGGACACAGCAGGACACAGCAGGGACACAGCGGGACACAGCTGGGGACACAGTGATACACAGCAGGACACAGCGGGACAGAGCTGGGGAGACAGCGCGGACACAGCGGGACACCGGGACACAGCGGGGGACACTGCGGGGACACAGTGGGACACAGCGGGGAAACAGCGGAACACAGCGGGGGACAAAGCGCGGACACAGTGGGACACAGCGGGACACAGCGGGGGACACTGCGGGGACACAGCGGGACAAAGCGGGGACATAGCGGGTGTCAAAGGGCGGACACAGTGGGACACAGCGGGGACACAGAGGAGACACAGCAGGGTATACAGCGGGACATTGCACGACACAGCGGGGGAAGACAGCGCGGACACAGAGGGGACACAGCAAGGACATAGCGGGGGAGAGAGCGGGACACAGTGAGGACAGAGGGGGGACACTCCGGGGGACAGCGGGACACAGCGGGGACACCGCGGGGACACAGAGGGACACAGGAGGATACAGCGGGGACACAGTGGGACACAGCGGGGGACATAGCGGGGGACAGAGCAGGAACACAGCTGGACACAGCGGAGGTCACAGCGAGGACACAGCGGGACACAGCGGGGACACAGCGGGGGACAGCGGGGACACAGCGGGAAACAGCGGGGACATAGCAGGACACAGCGGGACACAGCGGGACAAAACTGGGACCCAGCAGGACACAGCAGGACACAGCAGGGACAAAGCGAGGACAGAGCGGGACACAGCGTCGACACAGCGGGGACACAGCGGGGGACACAGCATGGGACACAACGGGGGACAGCGGGGACAACGAGGGACACCGTGGGACAAAGTGGGGACACAGCGAGGACACGGCGGGACACAACAGAGGACACAGCAGTGGACACAACGGGACACACCAGGGGACAACAGGGACACAGCGGGTCACAGCGGGGGACAGTGGGGACACAGCAGGACACTGCGGGGGACACTGTGGGGAACACAGTGGGACACAGCGGGACACAGCATTGACCCACCGGGGGACAGCGGGGACACAATGGGACACAGTAGGGACAGAGCGGGGGACAACGGGGACAAAGCGGAACACATCGGGACACAGCGGGGAAACAGCGGGGACAAAGTGGGGGACAGCAGGGAGACACAGCGGGACACAGTTGGGACACAGCGGGACACAGCGGGGGACACAGCGGGACACAGCGGGACAGAGGGGAGACACAGCGGGGGACACAGCCAGGACACAGCGGGACACAGCGGGACAAAACAGGACACAGCAGAACACAGCGGGACTCAGCAGGAGATACAGGGGGGCATAGCGGGGACACAGCTGGACACAGTGGGACACAGTGGTACACAGCGGGGACACAGCGAGGACAGAGCGGGACACAGCAGGACACAACAGGACACAGCGGGGACACAGCGGGGACACAGCGGGGGACAGCAGGGAGACACAGCGGGACACAGCAGGACACAGCTGAGACACAGCGGGACACAGCGGGGGACACAGCGGGGACACAGCGGGACACAGCGGGACACAGCAGGACACAACAGGACACAGCGGGGACACAGCGGGGACACAGCGGGGGGACAGCAGGGAGACACAGCGGGACACAGCAGGACACAACAGGACACAGCGGGGGACACAGCGGGGGACACAGCGGGGGGACAGCA
>NW_012309792.1:0-2451 GCF_000151885.1 Dipodomys ordii | reverse complement strand
CAGCGGGGGACACAGGGGGGACACAGCGGGACACAGGGGGGGATACAGCGAGGACACATTGGGACACAGCGGGGACACAGCGGGACTCAGCGGGGGACACAGCAGTACACAGCGGGACACAGCAGTGACATAGCTAGACAAAGCGGGGTACACAGCGGGACACACCGGGCACACAGCAGGGACACAGCGGGACACACCGGGACACAGTGGAGAAAGAGCGGGACACAGCATGACACAGCGGGACACAGCGGGGTACACAGCGGGACACACGGGGAACACAGTGTGGACACAGCGGGACACAGCTGGGGACACAGCGACGACACAGCAGGACACAGCGGGGGACACAGGGGGGACACAGCGGGACACAGCAGGACACAGAGGGGGACACAGTGGGACGGAGCAGAGGACACAGCGGGGACACAGCGAGGACCCACGGGGACACAGCGGGGACACAGCGGCACCCAGCAGGACACAGCGGGGACACAGCGGGACACAGCTTGGGACACAGCGGGAACACAGCACGACACAGCCGGGGACACAGCGAGGACACAGCGGGACACAGCGGGACACAGCGTGGGACAAAGCGGGAGATAGCAGGGGACACAGCGAGGACACAGCGGGACACTGTGGCGACACATAGAGGACTCAGCGGGGGACTCAGTGGGGGACAGAGCGGGACACAGTGGGACCCAGAGGGGACAAAGCGTGAGACACAGCGATGGACAGAGCGGGAGACAGAGGCGGACACAGCGAGGACACAGCGGGACACAGCGGGGACACAGAGTTGGCTCAGGGGGGGCACAGCGGGGGACAAAGCGGGACACCACGGAACACAGCGGGACACAGCGTGAAACAGCGGTGAACCTGCGGGGACACAGCGGGACACAGCGGGGGACACAGCGGGACACAGCGGGGACACAGCGGGGACACTGCGGGACCCAGCAGGACACAGCGGTACACAGCAGGACACAGTGGGGGACACAGCGGGACAAAGCGGGGGATACAGCGGGACACAGCGGGGACACAGAGGGGACTCAGCAGGGGACATAGCGGGGGACAAATCGGGACACCACAGGACACAGTGGGACACAGAGGGACACAGCGGGGACACTGCGGGGACACAGCGGGACAAAGCGGGGGACCCAGCGGGACCCAGCGGGACCCAGCAGGACCCAGCGGGGAAACAGCGGGAACACAGTCGGACACAGCGAGGACACAGCGGGACACTGCGGGGCACAGCGGGGGACACAGGGAGGACACAGCGGAACACAGCATGGGACAAAGCGAGGACACAGCGGGAAACAGCGAGACACAGCGGGACCCAGCGGGGACCCAGCACTGGACACAGCGGGACACAGCGGGGGACAAAGCGGGACACCACGGAACACAGCAGGACACAGCGTGAAACAGCGGTGAACCTGCGGGGACACAGCGGGACACAGCGGGGGACACAGCGGGACACAGCAGGGACACAGCAGGGACACAGCGGGACCCAGCAGGACACAGCGGGGACAAAGCGGGACACATCGGGACACAGCGGGGGACACAGAAGGGACACAGTGGGACACAGTAGGACACAGCGTGGGACAAAGCAGGAGACAGCGGAGGACACAGCGAGGACACAGCTGGACACAGCGGGGACACAGAGGGGACTCAGCAGGGGACATAGAGGGGAAAAAGCGGGACACCACGGAACACAGTAGGACACAGCGGGACACAGCGGGGACACTGCGTGACACAGCCGGGGGACACAGCGGTGGACAGCGGGGGAAAGAAAAGGGACACAGCGGGACACAGAGGGGACACAGCTGGACACAGAAGGGTACACAGCGGGGCACAGCGGACACACAAGAGGGACAGAGCTGGACACAGAGGGACACATGCGACGGACCAGCTCGGCCGGAGCACTGGGACCGACGGGACAGGGATCTCAGGATAGGTGGGCAAAGGAGTCGGCGAAGTGACAAACAGATACAGACTCAAAAGAGTTGCATCTGAGTGTATTTTTATTGAGGAGAATTAACATTTTTATACAGTGTGTGATTGTGACATAGATTCTTTGTTTATTTAAGCACGTAATCAATTTTTTTAAAGGCAAAGCATTGATGAATTACATGAAAATTAATGACTATCCCACCAACTGTTTAAGCTAAGTGGTGCGAAACAAGTCTAGCATATTGTTTAATAGAATACGTCATCTATTCAACTTTTTTATGTTTAATAATTAACAAACCTAAAACAGGGCTGTACTTACATTGTACTCTTTTTAATTTTATTTTTATCCAACTAACTTCATCTTTATAAGCTCCTGTATAAGGAAATGGTTATTGGTTGGTTCAGGACATATGTTACTAACTTTATATTTTGTGTGAAAACACCATCTATTCTCTATAACGTAAGTTGGACTAAACTTAATCATAACTGTTGGGAGAATCTTTCTTTTCTTTTATA
>NW_012309791.1:0-2452 GCF_000151885.1 Dipodomys ordii | reverse complement strand
AGAGCGGAAGACAGCGGGGGACACAGCGAGGACACAGCGGGACACAGCGGTGAAACAGCAGGGACTCAGCGGGGGACACAGCGGGAGACAAAGAGGGACACCACGGAACACAGCGGGACAAAGCGGGAAACAGCAATGACCCTGCGGGGACACAGTGGGACACAGCGGGGGACAAAGCGGGACACAGAGGAGGACAGAGCGGGACACAGTGGGGGACAGAGCGTGGGACACAGTGAGACACAGCGGGGACAAAGCTGGACACAGCGGGGTACACAGAGGGACACAGCGGGGACGCAGCGGGGAAACAGCGTGACACAGCAGGACACAGCGGGACACAGCGGGGGACACAGCGAGGACACAGTGGCACAAAGCCTGGGACACAGCAAGGACACAGTGGGACACAGCGGGGGACACAGCGGGACATAGCGGGGGACACAGCGGGGGACACAGCGGGACACAGCGGGGGCACAGTGAGGACAAAACGGGACACAGAGGGGGACAGAGCGAGGACACATTGGGACACCTTGGGACACAGGGGGACTCAGCTGGGGACACAGCAGTACACAGCGGGACACAGCGGGGACACAGCAGAGACACAGCGGGGTACACAGCGGGACACAGCGGGGGACACAGGGATGACACAGCGGTACCCAGCGGGACCCAGCGTCGATACAGCAGGGACACGCGGAACACAGTTGGGTACACAGCTGGGGACACAGCGAGGACACAGCGGGACACAGCGGGACACAGCGGGGACACTGCGGGAACATAGCAGGAAACAGCAGGGTACACAGCGGGACAAGAGCTGGGGACACAGCGGGCACACAGCGGGACACAGCGGAACACAGCGTGAGACAAAGCGGGAGACAGCAGGGGACACAGCGAGGACACAGGGGGACACAGCGGCGACACAGAGGTGACTCAGCGGGGGACACAACGTGGGACAAAGTGGGACACCACGGGACACAGTGTTACACAGCGGGACACAGCGGGGACACAGCGGGACACAGCAGGAAAAAGCGGGGGACACAGCGGGACACAGCGGGACACAGCGGGGGACACAGCGGGGGACAGCGGAGACAGAGAGTGGCCACAGCGAGACACAGCGGTGACACAGCTGGACACAGTGGGGTACACAGCGGGACACAGTGGGCACACAGTGGGGACACAGCGGGACACAGCGGGGACACAGTGGGACAGAGCGGGACAAAGTGGAGACACAGCGGGACACAGCATGCACACAGCGGGGACACAGTGGACACAGCAGACACAGCGGGGGACACAGCGGGACACAGTGGGGGACCGAGTGAGGACACAGCGGGACACAGCAGGGGACACAGCGAAGACACAGCGGGGGACACAGCGGGGGACAAAGCGGGACACAGCGGGGAATACAGCGAGGACACAGCGGGACACAGCGGGGGACACAGCGAGGACACAGCGGGGAACACAGCGGGACACAGCGGGACACAGCGAGGACAAAGCGGGACACATTGGTGACACAGCGGGGAAAACAGCAGGACACAGCAGCGGACACAGCGGGGGACACAGCGCGACACAGCAAGACATAGCATGGACACAGCAGTAGACACATCGGGACATAGCGGGGGATACAGCTGGGGACACAAAGGGACACAGCGGTGGACACAGCGAGGACACAGCAGGACCCACCGGTACCCAGCGGGGGACACAGCGAGGACACAGCAGGACACAGTGGGGGACACAGCGAGGACACAGCGGGGGACACAGCGGGACACAGCAGGGAACACAGCGAGGACACAGCGGGACCCAGCGGGACACAGCGTCGATACAGCGGGCACACAGCGTTACACAGCGTGGTACTCAGCTGTGGACACAATGGAACACAGTGGGGGCACAGCCGGACACAGCGGGACACAGTGGGACACAGCGGGGACAAAGCGTGAGACACAGCGAGGGACAGAGCGAGAGACAGCGGGGAACACAGCGAGGACACAGCGGGACACAGCGTCAATACAGCGGGGACACAGCGTTACACAGCGTAGTACACATCTGTTTACACAACGGGACACAGTGGGGGCACAGCCGGACACAGCGGGACACAGTGGGACACAGCGGGGACAAAGCGTGAGACACAGCAGGGGACAGAGAGGGAGACAACAGGGGACACAGCGAGGAAACAGCGGGACACAGCGGTGACACAGCGGGGACTCAGCGGGGGACACAGCGGGACACAGCGGGGGACACAGCGGGACACAGTGGGGGACACAGCGAGGACCCAGCGGGACCCAGCGGGACACAGAGTAGGTACAGCGCTCACACAGCGTTACACAGCGTGGTACACAGCTGTGGACACAACGAAATACAGTGGGGGCACAGCGGAACACAGCGGGACACAGTGGGACACAGCGGGGACAAAGCGTGAGACACAGCGGGGGACAGAGCGGGAGACAGCGGGGGACACAGCGAGGAC
>NW_012309790.1:0-2452 GCF_000151885.1 Dipodomys ordii | reverse complement strand
CACCAGTGTGGGCACCACCGGACACCATCGGGAACACAATGGGACACAGCGGGGACAAAGCGTGAGACACAGCGGGGGACAGAAGTGGGAGACAGCGGGGGACACAGCGGGGACACAGCGGGAATCAGCGGGGTCACAGCGGGATACACAGTTGTGGACACAACGGGACACAGTGTGGGCACAGCGGGACACAGCAGGACAGAGTGGGACACAGAAGGGATAAAGCGTGAGACACTGCGGGGGACAGAGCGGGAGACAGCGGGGGACACAGCAAGGACACAGCGGGACACAGCGGGACACAGCGGGGGACACAGCTAGGACACAGCTGGACACAGCGGGACACAGTGGGGACACAAAGGGGACTCAGCGGGGGAAATAGCGGGGGAAAAAGCGGGACACCATGGGACACAGTGTGACACAGCAGGACACAGAGGGAACACTGCGTCGACACAGCGGGACAAAGCGGGGGACACAGAGGGACACAGCGGGACACAGCGGGGGACACAGCGGGGGACACAGCGGGGGACAGTGGAGACAAAGAGAGGACACAGCGGGACACAGCGGTGACACAGCTGGACACAACGGAGTACACAGCGGGACACAGCGGGCACAAAGCGGGGACAGAGCGGGACACAGCTGGACACAGCGGGACATAGCGGGGGACACAGCGGGACACAGAGGGGGACACAGTGAGGACACAGTGGGACACAGCGGGGGACACAGCGAGGACACAGCGGTGACACAGCTGGACACAACGAAGTACACAGCGGGACACAGTGGGCACACAGCGGGGACACAGCGGGACACAGCGGGGAACACAGGGAGGACACAGCATGACCCAGTGGGACACAGCGTCGATACAGCGGGGACACAGCGGGACACAGCGGGGTACACAGCTGTGGACACAACGGGACACAGTGTGGGCACAGCGGGACACAGCGGGACACAGCGGGACAGAGTGGGACACATACGGGATAAAGCGTGAGACACAGCGGGGGACAAAGGGGGGACACAGCGGGACACAGGGGGGGACACAGCGAGGACACATTGGGACACAGCGGGGACACAGCAGGACTCAGCGGGGGACACAGCAGTACACAGCGGGACACAGCGGGACACAGCGGGTCACAGCAGGGACAGAGCGGGTGACACAGAGGGGTACACAGCAGGACACAGCAGTGGACAAAGCAGGACACAGCGGGCGACACAGCGAGGACACTGCGGGACACTGAGGGAGACACAGCAAGGACACAGCAGGACACAGTGGAACACAGCGGGACACAGCAGTGACACAGCAGGGGACCCAGCGGGACACAACCAGGGACACAGCGGGACACAGCGGGGCCACAGGGAGGACACAGCAGGACACAGCGGGGGACACAGCGGGAAACAGCGAGGGACACAGCATCTATAGAGTGGGGACACAGCGAGACACAGCAGTGGATAAAGCAGGACACAGTGAGGGACACAGCGAGGACACTGCGAGACTCTGCGGGAGACACAGCAAGGACACAGCGTGACACAGCGGAACCCAGCGGGAAACAGCAGGGACACAGCAGGGGACACAGCGGGACACAGAGGGGGACACAGTGGGACACAGCGGGGGACACAGCGGGACACAGCGGGACACAGCGGGGGACACAGCGATGACAAAGCGGGACACAGCGGGGATATAGCGGGACTCAACACGGTCACAGCGGGACACAGCAGGACACAGCGGGACACAGCGGGGACACAGCAGGGGACAGAGCGGGACACAGCGGGGGACACAGCGGGACACAGAAGGGGACACAGGGGGGACAAAGGGGACACAGCAGGGGACACAGCGAGGACACAGCGGAACACATCTGGGACACAGCGGGAATCAGCGGGGGACACAGCGTGACACAGTGGAACACAGCGGGGACACAGCAGGGACACAGCGGGGGACACAGTGGGACAGAGCAGGGGACACAGCAGGGGACACAGAGGGACAGAGCGGGACACAGCAGGGGACACAGGGGAGACACAGTGGGACACAGCGGGGGACACAGTGAGGACACATTGGGAAACAGCGGGGACACAGCGGGACTCAGAGGGGGACACAGCAGTACACAGCGGGACACAGCGGGGCACAGCAGGGACACAGCGGGGGACACAGCGGGAAACAGTGAGGGACACTGCGGGGGACACAGCGGGACACAGTGTGGAACACAGAGAGTACACAGCGGGACCCAGCGGGACACAGCGTCGATACAGTGGGGACACTGTGTGACACAGCAGGGTACATAGCTGGGGACACAACAGGACACAGTGGGGGACATAGGGGGACACAGCGGCACACAGCGGGACACAGAGGGTCACAGCGGGGACAAAGCGGGGGACACAGCGGGAAACAGCGAGGGACACTGCGGGGGACACAGCGGGACAAAGTGTGGAACACAGAGAATACACAGCGGGACCCAGCGGGACA
>NW_012309789.1:0-2452 GCF_000151885.1 Dipodomys ordii | reverse complement strand
AGAAGAAGCAGCAGAAGCTGAAAAACCAGAACCGAAGAAACCGAACAGGAGAAGGATGCTGAGCAGAACGAGAAGCAGAAGAAGAAGAAGGAGAAGAGAAGGATTAGGAGTAGGAGGAGCAGAAGCAGAATAAGAAGCAGAAAGAGAAGCAGAAGGAGAAGCAGATGGAGAAACAGAAGAAAGCAGAAGGAGGAGAAGCAGAAGCAGAAGCAGAATGAGAAGCACAAGAAGGTGAAATTGAAGAAGGAGAATGAGACGGAGAAGCAGAAGGAGAATTGGAGAAGCAGAAGAAGGAGAAGCAGGAGAAGCAGAAGCAGAAGAAACAGAAGAAGGAGAAGAGCAGAAATAGAAGCAGACGGAGAAGCAGAAGCAAAAGGAGAAGCAGAAGAAGCAGAAGCTGAAGTAGAAGAAGAAGAAACAGAAAAAGCAGAAGAAGCAGAAGAAGAAGCAGCAGGAGAAGAAGAAGAAGAAGAAGGAGAAGGAGAAAGAGAAGGATTAGGAGTAGGAGAAACAGAAGGATAAGCAGAAGCAGAAAGAGAAGGAGAAGGAGAAGCAGGAGAAGCAGAAGAAGCAGAAGCAGGAGAAGCAGAAGCAGAATGAAAAGCAGAAGAAGGAGAAATTGAAACAGAAGAAGATGCAGAAGGAGAAGCAGAAGCAGAAGCAGAAGTAGAAGCAGAAGAAGGAGAAGCAGAAGGAGAAGCATAAAGAGAAACAGAAGGAGAAGCAGGAGAAGCAGAATCAAAAGAAATAGAAGAAGGATAAGAAGCAGAAGCAGAAAGAGAAGCAGAAACAGAAGGAGAACCAGAAATAGAAGCAGAAGAAGCTGAAGAAGCAGAAGCAGAACCTGAAGCAGAAGGAGAAGCAGGAGAAGCAGAAGAAGCAGAATCTGGAGAAGAAGGAGAACCAGAAGGAGAAGCAGAAGCAGAAAGAGAAGTAAAAGCAGAAGGAGGAGCAGAAAGAGAAGCAGAAGAAACAGAAGAAGCAGAAGCAGAAGCAGTAGCAGAAGAAGCTGAAGATGCAGAATCAGATAGAGAAGCAGAAGTAATAGCAGAACAACGACAAGGAGAAACAGAAGGAGAAGAAGAATGAGAAGCAGAAGGAGAAGCAGGAAAAACAGAAGAAGCAGAAACAGACGGAGAAGCAGAAGAAGGAGAAGCAGAAGCAGAAGCAGAAGCAGAAAGAAAAGCACAAGCAGAAGGAGTAGCAGAAGGAGAAGCAGGAGAAGCAGAAGAAGCAGAAGCAGAAGGAGAAGCAGAAGGAGAAGTAGAAAGAGAGGCCGACGAAGAGAAGCAGAACGAGAAGCAGGAGAAGCAGAAGAAGCAGAGCGGGAGAAGCAGAAGAAGAAGAAACAGAAGAAATAGAAGGAGCAGAAGCAGAAGGAGGAGCAGAAGCAGAAGGAGAAGCAGAAAGAGAAGCAGGAAAAGCAGAAGAAGCAGAAGCAGGAGAAGCAGAAGCAGAAGAAACAGGAGAAGGACAAGAAGAAGAAGCAGAAACAGAATGAGAAGCAGAAGGAGAAGCAGAATGAGAAGGAGGGGAAGCAGAAAAAGCAGAAGCAGGAGAATCAGAAGTATAAGAATCTGAAGAAGCAGAAGTAGAACCTGAAGTAGAAGGAGAAGCAGGAGAAGTAGAAGAAGCAGAATCTGGAGAAGCAGAATGAGAAGCTGAAGGAGAAGCAGAAGCAGAAAGAGAATCAAAAGGAGAAGGAGAAGCGGAAGAAACAGAAGAGGCAGAAGCAGTAGCAGTTACAGCAGAAGCAGAAGGAGAAGCAAAAGTAAAGCAGAAGAATGAGAAGAAGGAGAAACAGAAGGAGAAGCAGAAGGAGAAGCAGAAGAAGCAGAAGGAGAAGCAGAAGGAGAAACAGAAGCAGAAGAACCAGCAGAAGGAGAAGCAGAAGCAGAAGAAGATGGAGAAAGAGAAGCAGGAAAAGCAGAAGAAGCAGAAGCAGAAGGAGAAGGAGAAGTAGAAGGAGAAGGAAGAGACGCAGAAGCAATAGGAGAAGCAGAAGGAGAAGCAGAAGCAGAATGAAAAGCAGAAAGAGAAGCAGTAGAAGCAGAAGAAGCAGAAAAAGCAGAAGCAGAAGAAAGAGAAGAAGAAGAAGAAGAAGAAGAAGAAGAAGAAGAAGAAGAAGAAGAAGAAGAAGAAGAAGAAGAAGAAGAAGAAGAAGAAGAAGAAGAAGAAGGAGAAGCATAAGGAGAAGCAGTAGAAGCAGAAACAGGAGAAGCAGAAGCAGAAGAAAAAGAATAAGCATAAGAAGCAGTATCAGAGGGAGAAGCAGAAGAAGGAGAAGCAGAAGCTGAAGAAGCAGCAGAAGGAGAAGCAGAATCAGAAGAAGATGCAGAAGGAGAAGCAGAGAAGCAGAAGAAGAGAAGGAGATGCGAAAGAGAAGGATTAGAGTAGAGAGTAAAAGGATAAGCAGAGCAGATAGAGACGCAGAGAGAAGCAGCACGAGAGT
>NW_012309788.1:0-2452 GCF_000151885.1 Dipodomys ordii | reverse complement strand
TCTGCTTCTGCTTCTTCTGCTTCTCATTCTTCATCTTCTTCTGCTTCTCCTTCTCCTTCTTCTGATTCTCCTTCTGATTCTCCTTCTGCTTCTTCTTCATCTGCTTTACCTGCTTCACTTTCTGCTTCTCCTTCTGCTTCTCCTTCTGTTTCTCCTTCTCCTTCTTGTTCTTCTGCTTCTCGTTCTGCTTCTGCTACAACAACTATTGCTTCTATTTCTTCTGTTTCTTCTGCTTCTCCTTCTGCTTTTGATTCTCTTTCTGCTTCTGCTTCTCCTTCTGCTTCTCATTCTGCTTCTCCAGATTCTGCTTTTTCTGCTTCTCCAACTTCTCCTTCTGCTTCAAGTTCTGCTTCTGCTTCTTCGGATTCTTATGCTTCTGCTTCTCCTGCTTCTGCATCTTCTGCTTACCATCCTTCTATTTCTGCTTCTCCTTCTGTTTCTGCTTCTCCTTCTGCTTCTGCTTCTTGTCCTTCTCCAGTTTCTACTGCTTCTGCTTCTCCTGTTTCTGCATCTCCTGCTTCTCCTTCTGCTGCTCTTTCTGCTTCTCCTGCTGCTTTTCCATCTCCTGCTCCTTCTTCTGCTTCTGCTTCTCCTTCTGTTTCTCCTTCTCCTTCTCGTTCTTCTGCTTTTCCTTCTGCTTCTCCATCTGCTTCTGCATCTTCTGCTTCTTCTGCTACTGCCTCTGCTTCTTCTGTTTCTTCTGCTTCTCCTTATGCTTTTCCTTCTGCTTTTGCTTCTCTTTCTGCTTCTGCTTCTCCTGCTTCTCTAGAATCTGCTTCTTCTACTTCTCCTGCTTCTCCTTCTGCTTCAGGTTCTGCTTCTGCTTCTTCGGCTTCTTCTGCTTCTGCTTCAGCTGCTGCTGCTTCTTCTGCTTCTCCTGCTTCTCTTTCTACTTTTCCTTCTGTTTCTGCTTCTCCTTCTTCTTCTGCTTCTTCTCCTTCTTCTGTTTCTTCTGATTCTCCTTCTCTTGCTTCTGCTTCTTCTGCTTCTCGTTCTGCTTCTCTTTCTGCTTCTCTTTCTGCTTCTCCTTCTCCTTCTCCTTCGGCTTCTGCTTCTCCTTCTGCTTCTGCTTCTGCTTCAATTTCTCCTTCTGCTTCTCATTCTGCTTCTACGTCTTCTGTTTCTTCTGCTTCTCCTGCTTCTGCTTCTCCTGCTTCTCCTACTTCTCGTGCTGCTTCTCTTTCTGCTTCTCTTTCTGCTTCTCCTTCTCCTTCTTCTGCTTCTCCTTCTGCTTCTGCTTCTCCTTCTGCTTCTGCTTCTGCTTCAATTTCTCCTTCTGCTTCTCATTCTGCTTCTGCGTCTTCTGTTTCTTCTGCTTCTCCTGCTTCTGCTTCTCCTGCTTCTCCTACTTCTCGTGCTGCTTCTCCTTCTGCGTCTCTTTCTGCTTCTGCTTATACTTTTGCTTCTCCTACTCCTAATCCTTCTCTTTCGCCTTCTCCTTCTTCTGCTTCTCCTTCTGCATCTTCTTCTGCTTGTGCTTCTCCTTCTGCTGCTTCTTCTGCTTCTGCTTCTCCTTCTTCTGCTTCTCCCTCTGATTCTGCTTCTTATGCTTATTCTTTTTCTTCTGCTTCTGCTTCTCCTGCTTCTGCTTCTTCTGCTTCTACTGCTTCTCCTTCTCCTTATTCTTCTCCTTATTCTTCTCCTTGTCCTTCTCCTTCTTCTTCTCCTTCTCCTTCTTCTTCTTCTTCTTCTTCTTCTTCTTCTTCTTCTTCTTCTTCTTCTTCTTCTTCTTCTTCTTCTTCTTCTTCTTCTTCTTCTTCTTCTTCTTCAGCTTCTGCTTCTGCTGCTTCTGCTTCTGCTTCTCTTTCTTCTGCTTCTGCTTTTCCTGCTTCTTATGCTTCTAATGCTTCTCTTTCTGCTTCTCATTCTGCTTCTGCTTCTCCTTCTGCTTCTCCTATTGATTCTGCTGCCCTTCCTTCTCCTTCTCCTTCTCCTACTTCTGCTTCTCCTTCTGCTTCTTCTGGTTCTCCTGCTTCTCCTTCTGCATCTTCTTCTGCTTCTACTTCTTCTCCTGCTTCTTCTTCTGCTTCTGCTTCTCCTTCTTCTGCTTCTCCTTCTGATTCTCCTTCTGATTCTCCTTCTGCTGCTCCTTGTCCTTCTTCTGCTTCTCCCTCTGATTCTGCTTCTTATGCTTATTCTTTTTCTTCTGTTTCTGCTTCTCCTGCTTCTGCTTCTTCTGTTTCTACTTCTTCTCCTTATGCTTCTCCTTTTTCTTCTTCTTCTTCTTCTTCTTCTTCTTCTTCTTCTTCTTCTTCTTCTTCTTCTTCTTCTTCTTCTTCTTCTTCTTCTTCTTCTTCTTCTTCTTCTTCTTCTCTTTATTCTGCTTCTTCTTTTCCTGATTCTTCTGCTTCCACTCCTTCTCTTTCTTCTTCTCATTCTGCTTCTGCTTCTCCTTCTGCTTCAACTTATTGCTTCTGCGTCTCTTCCTTCTCCTTCTCCTACTTCTACTCTC
>NW_012309787.1:0-2452 GCF_000151885.1 Dipodomys ordii | reverse complement strand
GTATCCCCGGTGTGTCCCGCTGTGTCCCCGGTGTGTCCCCGCTGTGTCCCGCTGTGTCCTCGCTGTGTCCCCCGCTGTGTCCCGCTGTGTCCTGCTGTCCCCAGGGGTGTCCCCGCTGTCCCCCGCTGTATCCCCCTCTGTGTCCCGCTGTGTCCCGTTTTGTCCCGCTGTGTCCCGCTGTGTCCCCCCTGTGTCCCCGCTGTGTCCTCGCTGTGTCCCCCTCTGTGTCTCGCTGTGTCCCCCCTGTGTCCCCGCTGTCCCCGCTGTGTCCCCTGCTGTGTCCCCGCTGTGTCCAACTGTGTCCCGTTTTGTCCCGCTGTGTCCCGTTGTGTCCCTGCTTTGTCACCTGCTTTGTCACCTCTGTGTCAAGCTGTGTCCCGCTGTGTCTCCTGCTGTGTCCCGCTGTGTCCCCTGCTGTGTCCCCCACGGTGTCCCACTGTGTCCCATTGTGTTCTAGCTGTGTCCCGCTCTGTCCCCCTGTGTCCCGCTGTGTCCTGCTATGTCCGCCTCTGTGTCCCCCGCTTTGGCCCGCTGTGTCCCCGCTGTGTCCCTGCTGTGTCCCCGCTGGGTCCCGCTGTGTCCCGGCTGTGTCCCCGCTGTGTCCCGCTATGTCCCTGGTGTGTCCTCGCTGTGTAACTGCTATGTCCCTCTGTGTCCCGGCTGTGTCCCACTGTGTCCCGCAGTGTCCCCCTATGTCCCCTCTGTGTCCTCGCTGTATCCCCTGCTGTGTCCCACTGTGTCCCCCGCTGTGTGCCGCTGTGTCCTCGATGTGTCTCAGCTGTGTCCCACTGTGTCCCCGTTGTTCCCCGGTTTGTCCCCACTGTCCCCCGCTGTGTCCCTAGCTGTGGACCTCTGTGTCTCGCTCTGTCCTTGCTTTGTTCATACGATGTCCCGCTGTGGCTCCGCTGTGTCCCTGCTGTGTTCCACTCTCTCCCGCTGAGTGCAGCTCTGTGTCCCCCGCTGTGTCCATCGCTGTGTCCCCCTGTATCCCGGTTTGTCCCGCATTGTCCCCCGCTGTGTCCCGCTGTTACCCACTGTGCCCCTGCAGTGTCCGTGCTGTGTCGTGCGCTGTGTACCACGCTGTGTCCCACTGTGTCCCGCTGTGTGCCCCTTTGTTATCCTCTGTGTCCTGCTGTGTCCCCTGATGTGTCCCCGCTGTGTCCCGCTGTGTCCCGCTGTGTCCTCCGCTGTGTCCCCAACTTTGTCCCGCTGTGTCCCCTGCTGTGTCCCGCTGTGTCCCCGCTGTCCGCCGGTGTGTCACCGCTGTCCCCCGCTGTATCCCACGCTGTGTCCCGCTGTGTCCTCGCTGTGTCTCACTGTGTCCCTGCTGTGTCTCCGCTGTGTCACGCTGTGTCCCTGGTGTGTCTTCGCTGAGTAACCGCTGAGTCCCTCTGTGTCCTCGCTGTGTCCCACTGTCTCCCCCGCTGTGTCCCCGCTGTGTCCCTGCTGTGCCCTCCTGTGTCCCGCTGTGTCCTCGCTGTGTCCTTCTGTATCCCGCTGTGTCCCCCGCTGTGTCCCCCACTATTTCCACACTGTGACCCGCTGTGTCCATGCTGTGTCCCCCGCTGTGTTGCTCTGTGTCCTGCTGTGTCCCCAGCTGTGTCCCCCGCTGTGTCCCGCTCTTTCCCTCTGTGTTCCGCTGTGTCCTTGCTGTGTCCCCATTTGTGTCCCGCTCGGACCTCCCTGTGTCCCTCGCTGTGTCCCCATGTGTCACGCTGTGTCCTCTCTGTGTATCCCTCTGTGTCCCGCTGTGTCCTCGCTGTGTCCCACACTGTCCCCGCTGTGACCCGCTGTGTCACTGCTGTGTCCCTGCTGTGTCCCGCTGTGTCCCGCTGTGTCCCCGATGTCCCCCGCTGTGTCCCCGATGTCCCCCGCTGTGTCCTGTTGTGTCCCCGCTGTCTGCATGTGTGTCCCTGCTGTCCCCCGCTGTGTCCCCCGCTTTGTCCCGCTGTGTCCTCGCTGTGTCCCTAGCTGTATCCCGCTGTGTCCCCCACTGTGTCCCCCACTGTGTCCCGCTGTGGCCCCGCTGTGTCCCGATGTGTCCCCGCTGACCGACGGTGTGTCACCGCTGTCCTCCCCTGTGTCCTCCGCTGTTTCCCGCTGTGTCCTCGCTGTGTCTCACTCTGTCCCCGCTTTGTCTCCGCTGTGACCCGCTGTGTCCCTGGTGTGTCCTCGCTGTGTAACCGCTGAGTCCCTCTGTGTCCCCGCTGTGTCCCACTGTGTCCCACGCTGTGTCCCCGCTGTGTCCCCGCTGTGTCCCCGCTGTGTCCTGCTGTGTCCCCGCTGTGTCCCCTCTGTGTCTAAATGTGTACCGCTGTGTCTGCCTCTCTGTACACCGCTGTGTCCTGCTGTGTCTCCCGCTGTGTCCCACTGTGTTCCGCTGTGTGCCCCCTTTGTTCCACCTCTGTCTCCTGTTTAGTCCCCTGCTGTGTCCCCGCTGTGTCCTGCTGTG
>NW_012309786.1:0-2452 GCF_000151885.1 Dipodomys ordii | reverse complement strand
CAACAGGAAACAGTGGGGACACAGCGGGACACACTGGGACACAGCGGGGTACAAAGCGTGAGACACAGCAGGGGACAGAGCAAGAGACAGCGGGGGACACAGCGAGGACACAGCGGAACACAGCGGTGACACAGCGGGGACTCAGCGGGGGACACATCGGGGGACAAAGCGGGACACCACGGAACACAGCGGGACACAGCGCGAAACTGCAGTGACCCTGTGGGGACACAGCGGGACACAGCGGAGGACACAGCAAGGACACAGTGGGACACAGCGGGGGACACAGCGGGACACAGTGGGGGACACAGCGGGGGGCACAGCGGGACAGCGGGACACATCGGGGGACAGAGGGGGGACACAGCGGGACACAGCGGGGGACATAGCAAGGACACATTGGGACACAGCGGGGACACAGCGGGACTCAGCTGGGAACACAGCAGTACACAGTGGGACACAGCGGGACAAAGCGGGGGATACAGAGGGGTACACAGCGGGAAGCAGCGGGGAACACAGCGAGGACACAGCGGGACCCAGCGGGACACAGCGTCGATACAGCGGGGACACAGCGGGACACAGCGGTGTACACAGCTGGGGACACAACGGGACACAGCGGGGGACACAGCGAGGACACAGAAGACCACAGCCTGGGACACAGCGAGGACACAGCGGGACACAGCGAGACACAGCGCGACATAGCGGGGACACAGCAGTAGACACAGCAGGACACATTGGGACAGAGCGGGGGACGCAGCGGTTCACAGCAGGGCACAGCGGGGGACACAGCGGGGGACTGCGGAGACAGAGAGGGGACACAGCGAGACACAGCGGTGACACAGCTGGACACAACGGAGTACACAGCCGGTCACAGCGGGCACACAGAGGGGACACAGCGGGACACAGCAAGGACAGAGCGGGACACAGAGGCGACACAGCAGGACACAGCGGGGGACACAGCGGGACACAGTGTTGGACCCAGTGAGGACACAGTGGGACACAGCGGGGGACACAGCGAGGACACAGCGGGGGACACAGCAGGACACAGCGGGACACAGCGGGGAACACAGCGAGGACACAGCGGGACCCAGCGGGCACAGCGTCGATAAAGTGGGTACACAGCGTTACACAGCGTGGTAAACAGCTGTGGACACAACGGGACACAGTGGGGACACAGCGGGACACAGCGGGACACAGTGTGACACAGCGGGGACAAAGCATGAGACACAGCGGGGGACAGAGTGGGAGACAGCGGGGGACACAGCGAGGACACAGCGGGACATAGTGGTGACACAGCGGGGACTCAGCGAGGACACAGCGGGACATAGCTGGGGACACAGCGGGACACAGCGGGATACAGCGGGGGACACAGCGGGACACAGAGGGGGACACAGAGGGGTACACAGTGGGACACAGCTGGGAACACAGCGAGGACACAGCAGGACCCTGCGGAGTACACAGCTGGGCACACAAAGGGAAACATCGGGGGACACAGCGAGGACACAGCGGAACACAGCAGGGACACAGCTGGACACAGCGGGACACAGCGGGGGACACAGCGGGACACAGTGCGGGACACAGCAGGGTACACAGCATGACACAGTGGGGGACACAGCGGGACACAGCGGGACACAAGGGGACAGAGCAGGGGACAGAGCGGGACACAGCGGGGACACAGCGGGGACACAGCGGGACTCAGCGGGGGACACAGCGGGGGACAAAGTGGGACACCACGTGACACAGCAGGACACAGCGGGACACAGCGGGGATACAGAGGGACCCAGCATTGGTCAAGGCGGGACACAGCGGGACACAGCGGGGGTCACAGCGGGACAGAGTGGGGGACAGTGCATGGAACACAGCGGAACACAGCAGGGACACAGCTGGACACAGCAGGACACAGCGGGACACAGCAGGAACACAGCTCGACACAGCGGGACACAGCGGGGTACAAACAGTGGAAACAGCGGGGGACACTGCGGGACAAAGCAGCGTATACAGCAGGGGACCCAGCGGGACACAGCGGGGAACAAAGTGAGGACACAGCGGGACCCAGCGGGACACAGCGTCAATACAGCGGGAACATAGCGCAACACAGCGGGACACATCGGGACACAGCGGGACCCAGCTGGGACAAAGCGGGAGACACAGCGGGACATAACGGGGGACACCGCGGGACACAGCGGGGGACACAGAGAGGACACAGCGTGACACAGCGGGGGACACAGCGGGACACAGCAGGACACAGTAGGGGACACAGGGGGGACACATCGGTTCACAGAGGGGGACATAGCCAGGACACAGCGGGTCAAAGAGGGGACATAGCGAGACTCAGCGGGGGACACAGCGGGACACTTTTGGTTACAGGGCCGGCGACACAGCGGGACACTGCGTGGGACATATCGGGACACAGCAGTGGACACAATGGGACTCAGTGGGGGACACAGTGGGACACTGC
>NW_012309785.1:0-2452 GCF_000151885.1 Dipodomys ordii | reverse complement strand
TCATGTCCCGTTGTGTCCACAGTTTTGTACCATGCTGTGTAACGCTGTGTCTCCGCTGTATCTACGCTGTGTCCCGCTGGGTGCTGCTGTGTCCTCGCTGTGTTCCCCGCTGTGTCCTGCTGTGTCCCCTGCTGCGTCCCCACTGTGTCACGCTGTGTTTCACTGTGTATGGCTGTGTCCTCGCTCTGTCTTCCTCAGTGTCCAGCTGTGTCTTCCCTGTGTCCCCCGCTGTGTCCCGCTGAGTCCCCTGCTGTGTCCCGCTGTGTCACGCTCTGTCCACTCTGTGTCCCTCTGTGTCCAGCTCTGTCCCTGTTGTGTGTCCGCTGTGCCCCGCTGTGTACCCTTCTGTGTCCAGCTGTGTCCCCTCTGTGTCCCGCTGTGTCCCTTCTCTTTCCCCCGCTGTCCACCGCTGTGTCCCCCGGCTGTGTCCCGCAGTGTCCCCGCTGTGTCCCGCTGTGTCCTACTGTTTTCTGTGGTGTCCCGCTTTTTCCCCTCTATGTCCCCTGCTGAGTCCCCTCTGTGTCCCCGCTGTGTCCAGCTGTGTCCTCGCTGTGTCCTCCGCTGTCTCCCGCTTTGTCCCACGCTGTGTCCTACTGTGTCCCACTGTGACCCTTCTGTGTCCCCCGCTGTGTCCCGATGTGTCCCGCTGTGTCACGCTGTGTCACCCGCTGTGTCCTGCTGGGTCCCGCTGTGTCCCTCCTTGTCCCTGCTGTGTCCCGCTGTGTCCCCCGCTGTGTCCCGTTGTGTCCCGCTGTGTCCCCCGCTGTGTCCCGTTGTGTCCCGCTGTGTCCCCCGCTGTGTCCCGCCTTGTCCCCGCAGGTTCACCGCTGTTTCACGCTGTGTCCTGCTGTGTTCCGTGGTGTCCCACTTTGTCCCCCGCTGTGTCCCGCTGTGTCCACTGCTGGGTCCCCGCTGGGTCCCGCTGTGTCTCGCTGTTTCCCGCTGTGTCCTCGCTTTGTCCCATGCTGTGTTCCGCTGTGTCCTCCCTGTGTCCCCCGCTGTGTCCCGCTGTGTCCCCCGCTGTGCCCCGCAGTGTCCCGCTGTGTCCCGCTGTGTCCTCGCTGTGTCCCACTGTGTTCCCGCTGTTTCCCTGCTGTGTCCCGCTGTGTCCTCGTTGTTTCCCACGCTGTGTTCTGCTGTGTCCTCGCTGTGTCCCCCGCTGTGTCCCGTTGTGTACCCAGCTGTGTACCCCGCTGTGTCCCGCTGTGTCCCCGCTGTATCGACGCTGTGTCCCGCTTGGTCCCGCTGTGTCCTCGCTGTGTTCCCCGCTGTGTCCCGCTGTTTACCCCTCTGTGTCCCCCAGTGTGTCCTGCTGTGTCCCGCTATGTACTGCTGTGTCCCCCACTGAGTCCCGCTGTGTCCCCGCTGTGTCCCAATGTGTCCTTGCTGTGTCCCGCGCTGGGTCCCGCTGGGTCCCCCCTGTGTCCCCCGCTATGTCCCGCTGTGTCCCGCTGTGTTTCCTGCTGTGTCCTCTGCTCTGTCCCACTGTGTCCCCCTCTGTGTCCAGCTGTGTCCCGCTGTGTCCCCCCTGTGTCCCCCGCTGTGTCCCCCGCTGTGTCCTGCTGTGTCGTCGCTGTGTCCCCAGCTGTGTCCCTCTGTGTCCACACTGTGTTCCCTGTGTGTCCCGCTGTGTACCCCGCTGTGTCCCGCTGTGTCACGCTGTGTCCTGCTCTTTCTCCACTGTGTCCCGGTGTGTCCCACTGTGTCCCTGCTGTGTGCCCGGTGTGTCCCGCTGTGTACCCCGCTTTGTCTAGCTGTGTCACTGCTGTGTCCCGCTGTGTACTCCTGTGTCCCCCGCTGAGTCCCGCTGTGTCCCCGCTGTGTCCCAATGTGTCCTCGCTGTATCCCCCCCTGTGTCCCGCTGTGTCCCCCCTGTGTCCCCCGCTGTGTCACGCTGAGTTCCTCTGTGTCCCCTGCTGTGTCCCCCGCTCTGTCCCACTGTGTCCCCCTCTGTGTCCCGCTGTGTCCCTCTGTGTACTGCAGTGTCCCCCGCTGAGTCCCGCTGCGTCCCCGCTGTGTCCCAATGTGTCTTCTCTGTGTCCCCCGCTGTGTCCCCCTCTGTCCCCCGCTGTGTCCCGCTGTGTCCACTGCTGTGTCCACATTGTGTCCCGCTGTTTCCCCCGCTGTGTCCCGCTGTGTCGTCACTGTGTCCCGCTGTGTCCTTGCTATGTCATACCGTGAGTCCCGCAGTGTAACCCGCTGTGTCCCCCGTGTGTCCCGCTGTGTACCCCCGCTGTATCCCGCTAGGTCACGCTATGTCCAGCCACTTAACCCACTGTGCTCCGAATGTACCCAGGCTGAGTGCCCCCTGTGATCCCTGAATATCTGCTGTGACTCGATTTGTAACAGATAAAATACAAATAAGAACACAAAACACGGACCCCCATATGATTCCCAGCCTTAGTAAAACATATAAATAAAAAATAAATAAAAAAAATGAACTCACGAAGAA
>NW_012309784.1:0-2452 GCF_000151885.1 Dipodomys ordii | reverse complement strand
TCCCTGCTGTGTCCTGCTGTGTCCTGCTGTGTCCCCACTTTGTGCCCGCTGTGTCCCGCTGTGTACTCCGTTGTGTCAGGCTGTGTCCCCCGCTTTGTCCCGCTGTGTCCCCGCAGTGTCGCCGCTGTGTCCCGCTGTGTCACACTGTGTCCCATGGTGTCCTGCTTTGTCCCCAGCTGTGTCCCCCGCTGAGTACCCTCGGTGTCCTGCTGTGTCCTCGCTGTGTGCCCCGCTTTCTCCCACTTTGTCCCACGCTGTGTCCCACTGTGTCCTCGCTGTGTCCTCCGCTGTGTCCCGCTGTGTCCCCCACTCTGTACCGCTGTTTCCCGCTGTGTCCCCCGCTGTGTCCCGCTGTGTCCCCGCAGGGTCACCGCTGTTTCGTGCTGTGTCCCGCTGTGTTCCGTGGTGTCCCGCTTTTTTCCCCGCTGTGTCCCCAGCTGAGTCCCCGCTGTGTCTCCGCTGTGTCCCCGCTGTGTCCCGCTGTGTCCTCGCTGTGTCCCCCGCTGTCTCCCGCTCTGTCCCCCGCTGTGTCTCACGCTTTATCCCATCTGTGTCCCACTCTGTCCCGCTGTGTCCCGCTGTGTCCACCACTGTGTCCCTTTGTGTCCCCAGCTGTGTAACCTGCTGTGTAACTCTTTGAATCCCGCTGTATCGAGGCTGTGTCCCGCTGGGTCCCTCTCTGTCCTTGCTCTGTTATTCGTGTTGTCCCTCTCTGTCCCCCACTGTGTCCCCTGCTCTGTCCTACTGTGTCCCCCGCTGTGTCCCGTTTTGTCCCGCTGTGTCCCCCGCTGTGTCCCTGCTGTGTCCCTGCTGTGTCCCCGCTGTGTCACGCTGTGCCCTGCTGTGTCCAGTTGTGTCCTGCTTTAACCCTGCTGAGTCCCCCTGTGTCCCCTCTGTGTCCTGCTGTGTCGTGCTCTGTCCTCCGCTGTGTCCCGCTGTATCCTCTGCTGTGTCCCGCTGTGTCAGTCTGTGTCCCGCTGTATCCCGCTGTGACCCCGCTGAGTCCCGCCTGTGTCCCCGCTGTGTCCCCCGCTGTCTCCCACTCTGTCCCCTGCTGTGTCTCACGCGTTGTCCCCGCTGTGTCCCGCTGTGCCCACACTGTGTCCCGTTGTATCCACAGCTGTGTACCACGCTGTGTAACGCTGTGTCCCCGCTGTATCTATGCTGTTCCTCGCTGTGTCCCGCTGTGTCCCCCGCTGTGTCCTCGCTGTGTCCCCAGCTGTGTCCCGCTGTGTCCTCACTGGGTCCCCCGCTGGGTCCCGCTGGGACCCCGCTGTGTCCCACTGTGTCCCGCTGTGTCCCGCTGTGTCCCTGCTGTGTCCCGCTGTGTCCCGCTGTGTCCCCCTGTGTGCGTGCTGTGTCCCGCTATGTACTCCGTTGTGTCCAGCTGTTTCACCGCTGTGTCCCCTGCTTTGTCCCGCTTTGTCCCGCTGTGTCCTCGCTGCGTTCCCCGCTGTGTCCCGCTGTGTCCCCCGCTGTGTCCTGCTGTGTCCCGCTGTGTCCCGCTCTGTCCTTGCTGTGTCCCGCTGTGCCCTGCTTTGTCCTCGCTGTGTCCCCCGCTGTCTCCCGCTCTGGCCCTCGCTGTGTCTTACGGTTTGTCCTTGCTTTATCCCACTGTGTCCCGTTGTGTCCCGCTGTGCCCCCACTGTGTCCCCTTGTGTCCACAGATGTGTACCACACTGTGTATCGCTGTATCCCCGCTGTATCGATGCTGTGTCTCCCTGGGTCTTGCTGTGTCCTCGCTGTGTTCCCTGCTGTGTCCCGCAGTGTCCCCCGCTGTGTCCCCCGCTGTGTCCTCGCTGTGTCCCCCGCTGTGTCCCGCTGTGTCCTCGCTGTGTCCCCCGCTGTGTCCCGCTGTGTCCTCGCTGTGTCCCGCTCTGTCTCCCCCTTGTCCCCGCTGTGTCCCGCTGTGTCCCGTGGTGTCCTGCTTTGTCCCCCGCTGTGTCCCCCGCTGAGTTCCCGCTGTGTCCCCGCCATGTCCCGCTCTGTCCTCCCTGTGTCCCCCGCTGTGTCCCGCTGTGTCCCCTGCTGTGTCCCGCTGTGTCTACTGCTTTGTTCCTGCTGTGTCCCTCTGTGTCCCGCTGTGTCCCCCTGTGTCCTCACTGTGTCCCACGCTGTGTTCCGCTGAGTCCTTGCTGTGTCCCCCAATGTGCCCCGTTGTGTCCCCAGCTGTGTACCCCGCTGTGGCCCACTGTGTCCCCGCTGTATCGACGCTGTGTCCCGCTGTGTCCCACTGTGTCCTCGCTGTGTCCCCCGCTGTCTCCCGCTCTGTCCCCCGCTGTGTCTCACGCTTTGTCCCAGCTGTGTCCCACTGTGTTCCGCTGTTTCCCGCTGTGCCCCCACTGTGTCCCGTTGTGTCCACAGCTGTGTACCACGCTGTGTAACGCTGTGTCACCGCTGTATCGACGCTGGGTCCCGCTGTGTCCTTTCTGTGTTCCCCGCTGTGTCCCGC
>NW_012309783.1:0-2452 GCF_000151885.1 Dipodomys ordii | reverse complement strand
CACGCCTCTGTCTCCCGCTCTGTCCACCGCTGTGTCTCACGCTTTTTCCCCGCTGGGTCCCGCTGTGTCCCGCTCTGTCCCCCACTGTGTCCCCCGCTGAGTCCTCTATGTGTTGCCACTGTGTCCCTCTGTGTCTTCACTGTGTCCCCTGCTATCTCCCGCTTTGTCCCACACTGTGTCCCGCTGTGTCCCGCTGTGTCCTCGTTGTGTCCCCGGCTGTGTCCTGCTGTGTTCCCGCTGTGTCCCAAGCTGTGTCCCGCTGTGTCCCGCTGTGTGCCCCGCTGTGTCCTGATGGGTGCCGCTGTGTCCCCGCTGTGTCCTCGCTGTGTCCCGCTGTGTATACTGCTGTGTCCCCTCTGTGTCCCGCTGTGTCTCGCTGTGTCCCGTGTGTCCTCACTGTTTCCCACGCTGTGTTCTGCTGTGTCCTCGCTGTGTCCCCCGCTGTGTCCCGTTGTGTACCCAGCTGTGTACCCCGCTGTGTCCCGCTGTGTCCCGGCTGTATCGACGCTGTGTCCCGCTTGGTCCCGCTGTGTCCTCGCTGTGTTCCCCGCTGTGTCCCGCTGTTTACCCCTCTGTGTCCCCCGCTGTGTCCCGCTGTGTCCCGCTGTGTACTGCTCTGTCCCCCACTGAGTCCCGCTGTGTCCCCGCTGTGTCCCAATATGTCCTCTCTGTGTCCCGCGCTGGGTCCCGCTGGGTCCCCCCTGTGTCCCCCGCTGTGTCCCGCTGTGTCCGGCTGTGTCCCCCGCTGTGTCCCCCGCTGTGTCCCCCGCAGTGTCATCGCTTTGTCCCGCTGTGTCCTCGCTGTGTCCCCCGCTGTCTCCCGCTCTGTACACCGCTGTGTCTCAAGCTTTGTCCCCGCTGTGTCCCACTGTGTCCCGCTGTGTCCCGCTGTGCCCCCACTGTGTCCCGTTGTGTTCACAGCTGTGTACATCGCTGTGTAACGCTGTGTCCCTGCTGTATCGACGCTGTGTACCGCTGGGTCCCGCTGTGTCCTCGCTGTGTTCCCCGCTGGGTCCCGCTGTGTCCCCCATGTGTGCCCCGCTGTGTCCCACTGTGTCCCACTGTGTCCCCCGCTGTGTCCCCCGCTGTGTCCCTATGTGTCCCACGCTTTGTCCCCCTGTGTCCCCGCAGTTTCCCCGCTCTGTCCCGCTGTTTCCCACTGTGTTCAGTGGTGTCCCGCTTTGTCCCCCGCTGTGTCCCCCGGTGAGTCGCCGCTGTGTCCCCGCTTTGTCCCGCTGAGTCCTCCATGTGTCCCCCGCTGTGTCCCGCTGTGTCCGGCTGTGTCCCCCTCTGTGTCCCCCGCTGTGTCCCCGCAGTGTCAGCGCTGTGTCCCGCTGTGTCCTCGCTGTGTCCCCCGCTGTCTCCCGCTGTGTCCCCCGCTGTGTCCCGCTGTGTCCCCCACTGTGCCCTGCAGTGTCCCGCTCTGTCCCGCTGTGTCCTCGCTGTGTCCCCGCTGTGTCCCCCGCTGTCTCCAGCTCTGTCCCCTGCTGTGTCTCACGCTTTTTCCCTGCTGTGTCCCACTGCGTCCCGCTGTGTCCCGCTGTGCCCCCACTGTGTCCCGTTGTGTCCACAGCTTTGTACCATGCTGTGTAACGCTGTGTCTCGGCTGTATCTACGCTGTGTCCCGCTGGGTGCCGCTGTGTCCTCGCTGTGTTCCCCGCTGTGTCCAGCTGTTTCCCCCACTTTTTCCCCCACTGTGTCCTTGCTGTGTCCCCCGCTGTGTCCCGCTGTGTCCCGCTGTGTCCTCGCTATGTCCCCCTCTGTGTCCCGCTGTGTCCCCCGCCGTGTCCTGCTGTGTCCCGCTGTGTCCCGCTGCGTTCCCGCTGTGTCCCACTGTGTCCCGCTTTGTCCTCCACTGTGTCCCGCAGTGACCCCACTGTGTCCCGCTGTGTCCCACTGTGTCCTGTGGTGTCCCGCTTTTTCCCCCGCTGTGTACCCGCTGTATCGACGCTGTGTCCCGCTGGGTCCTGCTGTATCTCTCTCTGTGTTCCCCACTGTGTCCTGCTGTGTCTCCCGCTGTGTCCCTTGCTGTGTCCCCCGCTGTGTCCCGCTGAGTCCCGCTGTGTCCCCCGCTGTGTCCTTGCTGTGTCCCCGCTGGGTCCCGCTGGGTCCCACAGTGTCCCCCGCTGAGTCCGGTTTTTTCACCGCTGTGTCCCGTAGTGTCCTCATTCTATCGACGCTGTGTCCCGCTGGGTCCCGCTGTGTCCTCTCTTTGTTCCCTGCTGTGTCCCGCTGGGTACACCGCTGTGTCTCTCGCTGTGTCCCGCTGTGTCCCCGGCTGTGTCTGGCTGTGTCCCGCTGTGTCCCGCTGTGTCCCGCAGTGTCCCCAGCTGTGTCCTGCTGTCTCACCGCTGTGTCCCGCTTTGTGCCTGCTGTGTACCCCGCTGTGTCCCTCTGTGTCCCCCGCTGTAACCCGCTGTGTCCCCTGCTGTGTCCCCACTGTGTCACGCTG
>NW_012309782.1:0-2452 GCF_000151885.1 Dipodomys ordii | reverse complement strand
ACAGCGGGGGACAGCAGGGGAGAGAGAGGGGACACAACGGGACACAGTTGTGTGGACACAGTTGGACACAGCGGGGTACTCAGCGGGACAGAGCGGGCGCACAGCGGGATACAGCAGGACAAAGCGGGACACAGCGGGACACAGCGGGGGACACAGCGGGGGACAGAGCGACGACACAGCGGGACACAGCGGGACATAGGGGGACTCAGCAGGGTCACAGTGGGACACAACAGGACACAGCGGGACACAGCGTGACACAGCGGGGACACAGCAGGGACACAGCGAGGGACACAGCGGGACAAAACGGGACACAGCATGGGACACAGCAGGACACAGCGGGGGACACAGCAGGGGACAGAGCGGGACACAACAGGGACCACAGCGAGGACACAGCGGGACCCAGCGGGGACAAAGCTGGACAAAGCGGGGTATACACAGCCAGACACAGCAGGGCCACAGCGGGGACACACCGGGACACTGAGGGTCACATCAGGGACACAGCGGGACAAAGCGGGACACATCAGGACACAGCGGGGGACAGAGCGGGACACAGCGGGGGACACAGCGAGGACACAGCGGGACACAGCGGGGGAAAAAGCGGGACACAGCGGGGACACAGCGGGACACAGCAGTGGACACAGCGAGGACACAGCGGGACCCAGCGGGACACAGCGTCGATACAGCGGGGTCAGAGTGGGCCACAGCGGGGTACACGGCTGGGGACACAACGGGACACATCGGGGGACACAGCAAGTACTCAGCGGAACACAGCGTGGGACATAGTGAGGACACAGGGGGACACAGCGGGACACAGCTGGACACAGCAGGAACACAGCAGTAGACACAGCGGGACACAGCAGGGGACACAGCAGGGGACACAGCGGGGGACAGCGGAGAGAGAGAGGGGCCAAAGCGAGACACAACGGTGACACAGCTGGACACAACAGAGTACACAACGGGACACAGGGGGCACACAGCGGGGACACAGCGGGACATAGCGGGACAAAGCGGAACACAGTGGGTGTCACAGCGGGACACAGCAGGGGACCCAGCGAGGACACAGCGGGACACAGCGGGAGACACAGCTGGGGACACAGCGGGACACAGCGGGGAACATATCGAGGACACAGCGGGACCCAGCAGGAGACAGCGTCGATACAGCAGGGACACAGCGGGACACAGCGGGACACAGCGGGACGCAGCTGGGGACACAGCGGGGACACAGTGGGACACAGCGGAACACAGCGAGGGACCAAGCGGGAGACAGCGGGGGACACAGCGAGGACACAGGGGGACACAGCGGCGACACAGAGGGGACTCACCGGGGGGCACAGCGTGGGACAAAGTGGGACACCACGGGACAGAGTGTTACACAGCGGGACACAGCGGGGACACTGCGGGACACAGGAGGACAAAGCGGGGGACACAGCGGGACACAGCGGGACACAGCGGGGGACCCAGCGGGGGACAGCGGAGACAGAGAGTGGCCACAGCGAGACACAGCGGTGAAACAACTGGATACAGCGGGATACACAGCGGGACAGAGCGGGCACACAGCGGGGACACAGCGGACACAGCGGGACACAGCGGGGACACAGTGGGACACAGCGGGACAAAGCGGGAGATACAGCGGGACACAGCAGGCACACAGCGGGGACACAGCGGGACACAGCGGGACACAGCGGGGACAAAGCGGGACACAGCTGGACACAGCGGGACACAGCGGTGGACACAGCGACACACAGTGGTGGTCGCAGTGAGGACACAGCAGGACACAGCAGGGACACAGCGAGGACACAGCTGGGGACACAGCAGTGGACACAGCAGGACACAGCGGGGAACACAGCGAGGACACAGTGGGACACAGCGGGACACAGCGTCGATACAGCGGGGACACAGCGTTACACAGCGTGGTACACAGCGTGGTACACAGCTGTGGACACAAGGGGACACAGCGCGACACAGTGGGACACAGCAGGCACAAAGTTTGAGACACAGCGGGGTACAGAGTGGGAGACAGCGGGGGACACAGCGGGACACAGCGGGACACAGCGGGACACAGCGGGGACACTGCGGGAACATAGTGGGACACAGCGGCGACACAGATGGGACTCAGCGGGACAAAGCGGGGGACACAGCGGGACACAGCGGGACACAGCTAGGGACACAGCGGGGACAAAGCGGCAGACAGCCGGGGACACAGCGAGGACACAGCGGGACACAGCGGCGACACAGATGGGACTCAGCGGGACAAAGCGGGGGACACAGCGGGACACAGCGGGACACAGCGGGGGACACAGCGGGGGACAGCGGAGACAGAGAGGGGCCAAAGCGAGACACAACGGTGACACAGCTGGACACAACAGAATACACAACGGGACACAGCGGGCACACAGCGGGGACACAGCGGGACATAGCGGGACAAAGCGGAACACAGCGGGTGTCACAGCGG
>NW_012309781.1:0-2452 GCF_000151885.1 Dipodomys ordii | reverse complement strand
AGGAGGAGGAGGAGAAGAAGAAGAAGAAGAAGAAGAAGAAGAAGAAGAAGAAGAAGAAGAAGAAGAAGAAGAAGAAGAAGAAGAAGAAGAAGAAGAAGAAGAAGAAGAAGAAGAAGAAGAAGAAGAAGAAGAAGAAGAAAAAGAAGAAGCAGAAGAAGCAGAAGAAGAAGAAGAAGAAGAAGAAGAAGAAGAAGAAGAAGAAGAAGAAGAAGAAGAAGAAGAAGAAGAAGAAGAAGAAGAAGAAGAAGAAGAAACAGAAGAAAGAGAAGGAGCAGAAGGAGAAGCAGAAGCAGAAGGAGAAGCAGAAAGAGAAGCAGAAGAAGCAGTAGCAGGAGAAACAGAAGCAGAAGAAACAGAAGAGGCCCAAGAAGCAGAAGGAGAACCTGAAGCAGAAGAAGCAGAAGCAGCAGAAGCTGGAAAAGCAGAAGCAGAAGAAACAGAACAAGCAGAAGAAGCAGAACGAAAAGCAGAAGAAGAAGAAGGAGAAAGAGAAGGAGTAGGAGTAGGAGGAGCAGAAGGAGAATCAGAAGCAGAAAGAGAAGCAGAAGGAGAAGCAGAAGGAGAAACAGAAGAAGCAGAAGCAGGAGAAGCCGAAGCAGGAGAAGCAGAATAAACAGAAGACCCAGAAGCAGAATGAGAAGCAGAAGGAGAAATTGAAGCAGAAGCAGAAGCAGAAGGAGAAGCAGAAGCAGAAGAAGAAGCAGAAGAAGGAGAAGGACAAGGAGAAGGAGAAAGAGAAGCAGAAAGAGAAGCAGAACGAGAAGCAGGAGAAGAAGAAGCTGGAGAAGCCGAAGCAGAAGAAACAGAAGAAGGGGAAGAAGCAGAAGCAAAAGGAGAAGCGGAAACAGAAGGAAAAGCAGAAAGAGAAACAGGAGAAGCAGAAGAAGCAGCAGCAGGAGAAGCAGAAGCAGAAGAAGCCGAAAAAGCAAAAGCAGAACCTGAAGCAGAAGGAGAAGCAGGAGAAGCAGAAGAAGCAGAATCTGGAGAAGCAGAAGCAGAAAGAGAAGCAAAAGCAGAAGGAGAAGCAGAAGAAACAGAAGAAGCAGAGGCAGTATCAGAAGAAGCAGAAGATTCAGAAGCAGAAGGAGAAGCAGAAGGAAAAGCAGAAGAACTAGAAGGAGAAGGAGAAGGAGAAACAGGAGTAGAAGCAGAAAGAGAAGCAGAAGAAGGAGCAGTAGAAGGGAAAGCAGCAGGAGAAACAGAAAGAGCAGCAGAAGGAGAAGCAGGAAATGCAGAAACAGGAGAAGAACAAGCAGAAGAAACAGGAGAAGGACAAGAAGCAGAAGCAGAAGGAGAAGCAGAAAGAAAAGGAGGGGAAGCAGAAGAAGCAGAAGCAGGAGAAGCAGAAGCATAAGAATCCGAAGAAGCAGAAGGAGAACCTCAGGGAGAAGGAGAAGCAGGAGAAGCAGAAGAAGCAGAATCTGGACAAGCAGAATGAGAATCAGAATGAGAAGCAGAAGCAGAAAGAGAATCAAAAGCAGAAGGAGAAGCAGAAGAAACAGAAGAAGTAGAAGCAGTAGCAGTTGTAGCAGAAGCAGAACGAGAAGCAGAAGGAAAAGCAGAAGACCAAGAAGGAGAAGGAGAAACAGAAGGAGAAGCAGAAGGAGAAGCAGAAAGAGAAGCAGGTAAAGCAGAAGAAGAAGAAGCAGAAGAAGAATAAGAAGGAGAAGCAGAAGCAGGAGAAGGAGAAGCAGAAGCAGAAAAATATGCAGAAGGAAAAGCAGAAGAAGCAGAAGCAGAAGGAGAAGCAGGAAAAGCAGAAGAAGCAGAAGCAAAAGGAGAAGCAAAAGAAGGAGAAGGAGAAGCAGAGGCAGAAGAAGAAGCATAAGGCCAAGCACAAGCAGAAGGAGATGCAGAAGGAGAAGCAGAAGAAGCAGAAGATGACGGAGAAGCAGAAGTAGGAGAAGGAGAAGGAGGAGAAGCAGAAGCAGAAGGAGAAGCAGAAGCGGAATGAGAAGCAGAAAGAGAAGCAGGAGAAGCACAAGAAGCAGAAGCAGGAGAAGCCGAAAGAGAAGAAGCAGAAGAAGAAGAATCAGAATCAGAAGTAGAAGCAGAAGGAGAAGCAGCAGAAGAAGTAGAATTAGAAATTCAGGCAGGAGAAACAGAAGAAGCAGAAGCAGAAGGCGAAGCATAAAGAGAAGGAGAAGGAGAAGGAGAAGAAGAAGCAGAAGGAGAAGCAGCAGAAGAAGCAGAAGCAGGAGAAGCAGAAGCACAAAGAGAAGTAGAAGCAGAAGAAGCAGAAGCAGAAGAAGAACCAGTAGAAGCATGAGAAGCAGAAGAAGGACAAGCAGAAACAGAAGAAATAAAGAAGCATAAGATGCAGAAGCAGATGGAGAAACAGAAGTAGGAGAAAGAGCAGCAGAAGGTGAAGCAGAAGGAGATGCAGAAGCAGAAAGCGAAGCAGAAACAGAAAGAGAAGAAGAAGGAGAAGTTGGAGAATCAGAAGAAGCAT
>NW_012309780.1:0-2453 GCF_000151885.1 Dipodomys ordii | reverse complement strand
CCAGCGGGGAACCAGCAGGACACAGTGGTACACAGCGGGGGACACAGCGAGAACACAGCGGGGGACACAGTGAGGACACAGCGGGACCCAGCGGGACACAGTGTCGATACAGCGGGCACACAGCATTACATAGCGTGGTACACAGCTGTAGACACAACGGGACTCAGTGGGGGCACAGCGGGACACAGCGGGACACAGTGGGACACAGCGGGGACAAAGCGTGAGACACAGCGGGGGACAGAGCTGGAGACAGCGGGGGACACCGCGAGGACTCAGTGGGACACAGCGGTGACACAGCGGGGACTCAGTGGGGGACACAGCGGGGGACAAAGAGGGACACCACGGAACACAGCGGGACACAGCGGGAAACAGCAGTGACCCTGCCTGAACACAGTGGGACACAGCGGGGGACACAGCGGGGGACAGTGGAGACAGAGAGTGGCCACAGCGAGACAAGGCGGTGACATAGCTGGACACAGCGGGGTACACAGCGGGACACAGCGTACACACAGCGGGGACACAGCGGGACACAGCGGGAAACAGCGGGGACACAGTGGGACACAGTGGGACAAAGCGGGCGACACAACGGGACACCGCAGGCGACACTACGGGACACAGCAGGCACACAGCGGGGACACAGCGGGACACAGAGGGACACAGCGGGTACAGAGCGGGACACAGCCGGACACAGCGGGACACAGCGGGGGACACAGCGGGACACAGTGGGGGACCCAGTGAGGACACAGCGGTACACAGCAGGGGACACAGCGAGGACACAGCGGGGGACACAGCGGGGGACACAGCGGGACACAGCGGGACACAGCGTCGATAAAGCGGGGACACAGCGTTACATAGCGTGGTACACAGCTGTGGACACAACGGGACACAGTGGGGGCACAGCCGGACACAGCGGGACACAGTGGGACACAGCGGGGACAAAGCGTGAGACACAGCGGGGGACAGAGAGGGAGACAGCAGGGGACACAGCGAGGAAACAGCGGGACACAGCGGTGACACAGTGGGGACAAGGCGGGGGACACAACGGGACACAGCGGGGGACACTGCGGGACACAGTGAGGGACAGAGTGTGGGACACAGCGAAACACAGAGGAACAAAGCGGGGGACAAAGCGTGACACAGCACAGACAGAGAAGGGCCACAGCGGGACACCACGGTGACACAGCTGGACCCAGCGGGGTACACAGCGGGACACAGCAGGCACACAGCGGGGATACAGCGGGACACAGCGGGGACACAGCGGGACTCAGCGGGACACAGCAGGGGACACAGCGGGACACAGCGGGGGACCCAGCGAGGACACAGCGGGACAGAGCGGGGTACACAGAGAGGACACCGCGGGGGACACAGCAGGGGACACAGCGGGACACAGCGGGGAACACAGCGAGGACACAGCGGGACACAGCGGGACACATCGTCGATACAGAGGGGACTCAGCGGGGGACACAGCGGGGAAACAGCGGGGGACAAAGAGGGATACCACGGGACACAGTGTGACACAGCGGGACACAGCGGGGACATTGCGCGGACACTGCAGGAAAAAGCGGGGGACACGGCGGGACACAGTGGCACACAGCGGGGGACACAGCGGGGGACAGCGGAGACAGAGATGGGCCACAGCGGGACACAGCCGTGACACAGCTGGACACAGCGGGTTACACAGCGGGACACAGCGGGCACACCGGGGACACAGCGGGACACAGCGGGACACAGCGGAGACACAGTGGGACACAGCGGGACAAAGTGGGGGACACAGCGGGACACAGCTGGGGACACAGCGAGGACACAGTGGGACACAGCGGGGGACACAGTGAGGACACAGCGGGACACAGCCGGGGAAAAAGCGGGACATAGCGGGGACACAGCAGTGGACAAAGGGGGACACAGCGGGCGACACAGCCGTACACAGCGGGGGAAACAGTGGGGGACACAGCGGGACACAATGGGACACAGCGGGGGACACATGGGGGACACAGCGAGACACAGCGGGGACACAGCGGGACTCAGCGGGGGACACAGCAGTATACAGCAGGACACAGTGCGGACACAGCAGGGACACAGCGGGGGACACAGCAGGACACAGCGGGACACAACGGGGAACACAGCGGGACAGAGGGGGACACAGCGGGGTACACAGAGGGACACAGCTGGGAACACAGCGAGGACACAGCGGGACAAAGTGGGACACAGCGTCGATACAGCGGGAACACAGCAGGACAGAGCGGGGACACAGCTGGGGACACAACGGGACACATCGCGGGACACAGCGAGGACCCAGGGGAACACAGCGTGGGACACAGCGAGGACACAGCGGGACACAGCGGGACACAGCTTTGGACACAGCGGGACCCAGCGGGACACAGCTAGGGACACAGCGGGGACAAAGCGCCAGACAGCCGGGGACACAGCGAGGACACAGCGGGACACAGCGGTGA
>NW_012309779.1:0-2453 GCF_000151885.1 Dipodomys ordii | reverse complement strand
TCTGCATCTCCTGCTTCTCCTTCTGCTGCTCTTTCTGCTTTTCCTGTTGCTTTTCCGTCTCCTGCTCCTTCTCCTGCTTCTCTATCTGCTTCTCCTTCTGTTTCTCCTTCTCCTTCTCGTTCTTCTGCTTTTCCTTCTGCTTCTCCTTCTGCTAATGCATCTTCTGCTTCTTCTGCTACTGCCTCTGCTTCTTCTGTTTCTTCTGCTTCTCCTAATGTTTTTGCTTCTCTTTCTGCTTCTGCTTCTCCTTCTGGTTCTCCTTCTTCTTCTCCAGATTCTGCTTATTCTGCTTCTCCTGCTTCTTCTTCTGCTTCAGGTTCTTCTTCTGCTTCTTCGGCTTCTTCTGCTTCTGCTTCTCCTGCTGCTGCTTCTTCTGCTTCTCCTGCTTCTCTTTCTGCTTTTCCTTCTGTTTCTGCTTCTCCTTCTTCTTCTGCTTCTTCTCCTTCTTCTGTTTATTCTGCTTCTGCTTCTCCTGCTTCCGCTTCTCCTGCTTCTCGTTCTGCTTCTCTTTCTGCTTCTCTTTCTCCTTTTCCTTCTCCTTCTTCTGCTTCTCCTTCTGCTTCTGCTTCTCCTTCTGCTTCTGCTTCAATTTCTCCTTCTGCTTCTCATTCTGCTTCTGCCTCTTCTGTTTCTTCTGCTTCTCCTGCTTCTGCTTCTCCTGCTTCTCCTAATTCTCGTGCTGCTTCTCCTTCTGCGTCTCTTTCTGCTTCTGATTATCCTTTTGCTTCTCCTACTCCTAATCCTTCTCTTTCTAATTCTCCGTCTTCTTCTTCTGCTTCTCCTGCTGCTTTTGCTTCTGCTTAATCTACTATTTCTGTTTCTGCTGATTCTGCTTAAGATTGTGCTTCTTCCATTTCTCCTTCTGCTTCAGATTGTGCTTCTGCTTCTTCGGCTTTTCTTGTTTCTTCTGCTTCTGCTTCTCCTGTTTCTTCTGCTTCTCGTGCTTCTCTTTCTGCTTCTCCTATTGCTTCTGCTTTTCATTCTGCTTATGCTTCTGCTCCTCTCCTTCTTCTGTTTGTTTTGCTTCTTCTTCTTCTTCTGATTCTTCTCATTCTACTTCTGCTTCTCCATCTTCTCCTTCTCTTTATCCTTTTGCTTCTGCTTCTTCTACTCCTCCTGCTTCTCCTTCTGCATCTTCTTCTGCTTCTGCTTCTCCTTCTGCTGCTTCTTCTGCTTCTGCTACTCCTTCTGCTTCTTCTACTTCTCCTTCTGCTTCTGCTTCTGTTTCTCCTTCTCCTTCTCGTTCTCCTGCTTTTCTTTCTGCTTCTCCTTCTGCTTCTGCAGCAACTGCTTCTGCTTCTGCTTTTTCTGTTTCTTCTGCTTCTCCTTCTGCTTTTGATTCTCTTTCTGCTTCTGCTTCTCCTTCAGCTTGTCATTCTGCTTCTCCAGATTCTGCATTTTCTGCTTCTCCTGCTTCTCCTTCTGCTTCAGGTTCTGCTTCTGATTCTTCGGATTCTTATGCTTCTGCTTCTCCTGCTTCTGCTTCTTCTGCTTCCCCTCCTTCTCTTTCTGCTTCTCCTTCTGTTTCTGCTTCTCCTTCTGCTTCTGCTTCTTGTCCTTCTCCTGTTTCTTCTGCTTCTGCTTCTCTTGTTTCTGCATCTCCTGCTTCTCCTTCTGCTGCTCTTTCTGCTTCTCCTGCTGCTTTTCCTTCTACTGCTTCTTCTTCTGCTTCTCTTTCTGCTTCTCCTTCTGTTTCTCCTTCTCCTTCTCCTTCTCGTTCTTCTACTTTTACTTCTGCTTCTCCTTCTGCTTCTTCATCTTCTGCTTCTTCTGCTACTGCCTCTGCTTCTTCTGTTTCTTCTGCTTCTCCTTCTGCTTTTGCTTCTCTTTCTGCTTCTGCTTCTCCTTCTGCTTCTCCAGATTCTGCTTCTTCTGCTTCTCCTCCTTCTCCTTCTGCTTCAGTTTCTGCTTCTGCTTCTTCGGCTTCTTCTGCTTCTGCTTCTCCTGCTGCTGCTTCTTCTGCTTCTCCTGCGTCTCTTTCTGCTTTTCTTTCTGTTTCTGCTTCTTCTTCTGCTTCTGCTTCTTCTGCTTCTGTTTCTTCTGCTTCTGATTCTCCTGCTTCTCGTTCTGCTTCTCTTTCTGCTTCTCTTTCTGCTTTTCCTTCTCCTTCTTCTGCTTCTCCTTCTGCTTCTGCTTCAATTTCTCCTTCTGCTTCTCATTCTGCTTCTGCGTCTTCTGTTTCTTCTGCTTCTCCTGCTTCTGCTTCTCCTGCTTCTCCTACTTCTCGTGCTGCTTTTCCTTCTGCGTCTCTTTCTGCTTCTGCTTATCCTTTTGATTCTCCTACTCTTAATCCTTCTCTCTCGCCTTCTCCGTCTTCTTCTTCTGCTTCTCCTGCTGCTTCTGCTTCTGCTTATTCTACTATTACTGTTTCTTCTGCTTCTGCTTCAGATTGTGCTTCTTCTGTTTCTCCTTCTGCTTCAGATTATGATTCTGCTTCTTCGGCTTCGCGTGTT
>NW_012309778.1:0-2453 GCF_000151885.1 Dipodomys ordii | reverse complement strand
GTCCCCCGCAGTGTCAGCGCTGTGTCCCGCTGTGTCCTCGCTGTGTCCCCCGCTGTCTCCTGCTCTGTACCCCGCTGTGTCTCAAGCTTTGTCCCCGCTGTGTCCCACTGTGTCCCGCTGTGTCCCGCTGTGCCCCCACTGTGTCCCGTTGTGTTCACAGCTGTGTACCACGCTGTGTAACGCTGTGAATACCGCTGTATCGACGCTGTGTACCGCTGGGTCCCGCTGTGTCCTCGCTGTGTTCCCTGCTGGGTCCCGCTGTGTCCCCCCTGTGTGCCCCGCTGTGTCCCACTGTGTCCCGCTGTGTCCCCCGCTGTGTCCCTATGTGTCCCACGCTTTGTCCCCCTGTGTCCCCGCAGTTTCCCCGCTGTGTCCCGCTGTTTCCCACTGTGTTCTGTGGTGTCCCGCTTTGTCCCCCGCTGTGTCCCCCGGTGAGTCGCCGCTGTGTCCCCGCTTTGTCCCGCTGAGTCCTCCATGTGTCCCCCGCTGTGTCCCGCTGCGTCCGGCTGTGTCCCCCGCTGTGTTCCCCGCTGTGTCCCCGCAGTGTCAGCGCTGTGTCGCGCTGTGTCCTCGCTGTGTCCCCCGCTGTCTCCCGCTGTGTCCCCTGCTGTGTCCCGCTGTGTCCCCCGCTGTGCCCTTCAGTGTCCCGCTCTGTCCTGCTGTGTCCTCGCTGTGTCCCCGCTGTGTCCCCCGCTGTCTCCAGCTCTGTCCCCTGCTGTGTCTCACGCTTTGTCCCCGCTGTGTCCCACTGCGTCCCGCTGTGTCCTGCTGTGCCCCCACTGTGTCCCGTTGTGTCCACAGCTTTGTACCATGCTGTGTAACGCTGTGTCTCCGCTGTATCTACGCTGTGTAACGGTGGGTGCCGCTGTGTCCTCGCTGTGTTCCCCGCTGTGTCCAGCTGTTTTCCACACTGTGTCCCCCACTGTGTCCTCGCTGTGTCCTCCGCTGTGTCCCGCTGTGTCCCGCTGTGTCCTCGCTATGTCCCGCTCTGTGTCTCGCTGTGTCCCCCGCCGTGTCCCGCTGTGTCCCGCTGCGTCCCCGCTGTGTCCCGCTGTGTCCCGCTTTGTCCCCCACTGTGTCCCGCAGTGACCCCGCTGTGTCCCGCTGTGTCCCACTGTGTCCCGTGGTGTCCCGCTTTTTCCCCCGCTGTGTCCCCGGCTGAGTCTCGCTGTGTCCCAACTGTGTCCTCTCTGTGTCCCCCGCTGTGTCCTGCTCTGTTGCCCACTGAGTCTCCCGTTTTGTCTCCGCTGTGCCCCGCTGTGTCCCGCTGTGTCCCGCTGTGTCCCCCACTGTGTCCCGTTGTGTCAACAGCTGTGTACCCCGCTGTGTCCCGCTTTGTACCCGCTGTATCGACGCTGTGTCCCGCTGGGTCCTGCTGTGTCTCTCTCTGTGTTCCCCACTGTGTCCCGCTGTGTCTCCCGCTGTGTCCCTTGCTGTGTTCCCTGCTGTGTCCCGCTGTGTCCCGCTGTGTCCCCCGCTGTGTCCTTGCTGTGTCCCCGCTGGGTCCCGCTGGGTCACACAGTGTCCCCCGCTGAGTCCGGTTGTTTCACCGCTGTGTCCCGCTGTGTCCCCACTCTATCGACGCTGTGTCCCGCTGGGTCCCGCTGTGTCCTCTCTTTGTTCCCCGCTGTGTCCCGCTGTGTCCCCCGCTGTGTCTCTCGCTGTGTCCTGCTGTGTTCCCCGCTGTGTCCTTGCTGTGTCCCCGCTGTGTCCCGCTGTGTCCCGCAGTGTCCCCAGCTGTGTCCCGCTGTGTCCCGCTGTGTCCTCCCTGTGTCCCCGGCTGTGTCCTGCTGTGTTCCCGCTGTGTCCCAAGCTGTGTCCCGCTGTGTCCCACTGTGTGCCCTGCTGTGTCCTGCTGGGTGCCGCTGTGTCCCCGCTGTGTCCCCGTGGGTCCTCGCTGTGTCCCCGGTGTGTCCTCTGCTCCGTCCCACTGTGTCCCCCTCTGTGTCCTGCTGTGTCCCGCTGTGTCCCCCCTGTGTCCCCCGCTGTGTCCTGCTGTGTCGTCGCTGTGTCCCCAGCTGTGTCCCGCTGTGACCACACTGTGTTCCCCGTGTGTCCCGCTGTGTACCCCGCTGTGTCCCGCTGTGTCATGCTGTGTCCCGCTCTTTCTCCACTGTGTCCCGGTGTGTCCCGCTGTGTCTCTGCTGTGTGTCCGGTGTGTCCCGCTGTGTACCCCGCTTTGTCTAGCTGTGTCACTGCTGTGTCCCACTGTGTACTGCTGTGTCCCCCGCTGAGTCCTGCTGTGTCCCCGCTGTGTCCCAATGTGTCCTCGCTGTATCCCCCCCGTATCTCGCTGTGTCCCCCCTGTGTCCCCCGCTGTGTCCCGCTGAGTTCCTCTGTGTCCCCTGCTGTGTCCCCCGCTCTGTCCCACTGTGTCCCCCTCTGTGTCCCGCTGTGTCCCGCTGTGTACTGCAGTGTCCCCCGCTGAGTCCGGCTGTGTCCCCGCTGTGTCC
>NW_012309777.1:0-2453 GCF_000151885.1 Dipodomys ordii | reverse complement strand
CTATTTCTTCTCCTTCTGCTTCTCCCGCTTCTGCTTCTTCTTCTCCTTCTGTTTCTCTTTATGATTATCCTTCTGCTTCTCCTTCTCCTCCTTCTTCTGCTTCTCCTTCTGCTTCTGCTTCTGCTTCTCCTTCTGCATCTTCTTCTGTTTCAATTTCTCCTTCTTCTGCTTTTCATTCTGCTTCTGCTTCTCCTGCTTCTCCTTCTCCTTCTCTTTCTGCTTCTGCTTATCCTTCTGTTTCTTCTACTCCAAATCCTTCTCTTTCTCCTTCTCCTTCTGCTTCTCCTGCTGCTTCCTCTTCTGCTTCTTCTGCTTTTTTTCTTTCTTCTACTTCAGATTCTGCTTATTCTGCTTCTCCTGCTTCTCCTTCTTCTTCTTCTTCTTCTGCTTCTTCTTCTTTTTCTGCCTTTTCAGTTTCTTCTGCTTCAGCTTCTGCTTCTTCTGTTTCTGCTTCTCTTTCTGCTTCTCCTTCTGCTTCTGCTACTTCTCCTTCTTCTGTTTCTTCTTCTTCTGCTTCTCCTGCTTCTCGTTCTGCTTCTCTTCGTCTGCTTCTCTTTCTGCTTCTGCTTCTGCTTCTTCTGCTTCTTCTTCTCCTTCTTCTACTCCTTCTGTTTCTGCTTCTTCTGCTTCTCCTGCTTCTCCTTCTGCATCTCCTTCTGCTTGTGCTTTCCTGATTCTTCTTCTTCTACTTCTGCTTCTCCTTCTCCGTCTGCTACTGCTTCTTCTGATTTTCCTGCTTCTCATTCTGCTTCTCCTTCTGTTTCTCCTTCTCCTTCTTGTTCTTCTTCTTTTCCTTCTGCTTCTCCTTCTGCTTCTGCATCTTCAGCTTCTTCTGCTACTGCTTCTGCTTCTTCTGTTTCTTCTGCTTCTCCTTCTGCTTTTGCTTCTCTTTCTGCTTCTGCTTTTCCTTCTGGTTCTCCTTCTTCTTCTCCAGATTCTGCTTCTTCTGCTTCTCCTTCTGCTTCAGGTTCTTCTTCTGCTTCTTCGGCTTCTTCTGCGTCTATTTCTGCAACTCCTTCTGTTAATGCTTCTCCTTCTGCTTCTGCTTCTTCTCCTTCATCTATTTCTTCTCCTTCTGCTTCTCCCGCTTCTGCTTCTTCTTCTCCTGTTTCTCTTTATGATTATCCTTCTCTTCTCCTTCTCCTCATTCTTCTGCTTCTCCTTCTGCTTCTGCTTCTCCTTCTGCATCTTCTCCTGTTTCAATTTCTCCTTCTTCTGCTTTTCATTCTGCTTCTGCTTCTCCTGCTTCTGCTTCTCCTGCTTCTCCTTCTCCTTCTCTTTCTACTTCTGCTTATCCTTCTCTTTCTTCTACTCCAAATCCTTCTCTTTCTCCTTCTCCTTCTTCTGCTTCTGCTTCTCCTGCTGCTTCCTCTTCTGCTTCTTCTGATTTTTCTATTTCTTCTACTTCAGCTTCTGCTTATTCTGTTTCTCCTGCTTCTCCTTCTGCTTCTGCTTCTGCTCTTCTCCTTCTTCTGCTTCTGCTTCTCCGGCTTCTTCTGCTTCTGCTTCTCCTGCTTCTCGTTCTGCTTCAGGTTCTGCTTCTGCTTTTTCTGCTTCTTCTCCTTCTCCTTCTCCTGCTTCAGCTTCTTCTGCTTCTCCTGCTACTCTTTCTCCTTCTCCTTATGCTTCTGTTTCTACTTCTGCTTCTGCTTCTGCTCTTCTCCTTCTTCTGTTTCTTCTGCTTCTGCTTCTCCTGCTTCTTCTGCTTCTGCTTCTCCTTCTGCTGCTCCTTCTCCTTCTCCTTCTTCTGCTTCTCCCACTGCTTCTGCTTCTTTTGCTTATTCTTTTTCTTCTGCTTCTGCTTCTCCTGCTTCTGCTTCTTCTGCTTCTACTGCTTCTCCTTATGCTTCTCCTTCTCCTTCTTCTTCTCCTCCTCCTCTTTCTTCTTCTTCTTCTTCTTCTTCTTCTTCTTCTTCTTCTTCTTCTTCTTCTTCTTCTTCTTCTTCTTCTTCTTCTTCTTCTACTATTTCTTCTTCTTCTTCTTCTTCTTCTTCTTCTTCTTCTTCTTCTTCTTCTTCTTCTTCTTCTTCTTCTTCTTCTTCTCCTTCTTCTGCTTCTGTTTGTCTGCTTCTTCTGCTTCTACTGCTTCTCTTTCTGCTTCTTATTCTGCTTCTGCTTCTCCTAGTGCTTCTGCTGCTCTTCCTTCTGATTCTCCTACTTCTACTTCTTCTTCTGCATCTGCTTCTACTGCTACTCCTGCTTCTCCTTCTGCACTTCTTCGGCTTCTTCTTCTCCTTCTGCTGCATCTTCTGCTTCTGCATCTCCTTCTGCTACTACTTCGCTTCTGCTGCATCTCCTTCTGATACTCCTCAGCTGCTGCTACTGTTATTCTTCCTCCTTCTCGATCTACTGCATTTCCTCAGGCTTCTGCTGCAACTGATACTACTACTGCTCCTATGGTTATTCTGCATCCCCTGCTGCTTTGAATCCTCTTCCGCTTCTGCTTCTCCTTC
>NW_012309776.1:0-2453 GCF_000151885.1 Dipodomys ordii | reverse complement strand
AAACAGTGGGGACACAGCGGTACACAGCGGAGTACACAGCTGGGGACACAACGGGACACAGCGGGGGACACAGCGAGGACACAGTGGGACACAGCAGGACACAGCGGGGACACTGCGGGAACATAGCGGGACACAGCGGGGTACACAGCGGGACACAGCGGGACACAGCTTGGGACACAGCGGGGATACAGCGGGACACAGCGGGGAACACAGCTAGGACACAGCGGGACACAGCGGGACACAATGGGGACACAAAGGGGACTCAGCGGGGGAAACAGCGGGGGAAAAAGCGGGACACCATGGGACACAGTGTGACACAGCAGGACACAGAGGGAACACTGCGTCGACACAGCGGGACAAAGCGGGGGACACAGCGGGACACAGCAAGGCACAACGGGGTCACAGCAGTGGACAAAGCGGGACACAGCGGGGGACACAGTGGGACACAGCGGGGGACACAGGGGACACAGAGGGGACACAGCGGGGGACACAGCGGGACACATCGGGGACACAGCGGGTGACACTGCGGGACTCAGCAGGACACAGCGGGGGACACAGCGGGACTCAGCAGGACACAGCGGGGGACACAGCGGGACACAGCGGGACACAGGGGGGGACACTGCAGGGACACATTGGGACACAGTAGGACACAGCGTGGGACAAAGCAGGAGACAGCGGGGGACACAGCGAGTACACAGCTGGACACAGCGGGGACACAGAGGGGACTCAGTAGGGGACATACAGGGAAAAAAGCGGGACACCACGGGACACAGTAGGACACAGCGGGACACAGCGGGGACACTGCGGGACACAGCCAGGGGACACAGCGGTGGACAGCGGGGGACAGAGAAGGGACACAGCGGGACACAGAGGGGACACAGCTGGACACAGAAGGGTACACAGCGGGACACAGCGGGGACAGAGCTGGACACAGAGGGACACAGAAGGGACAGAGCGTGACACAGCTGGACACTGAGGGAGACAGAGCGAGGACACAGCCGGACACAGCGAAAGACAGCGTGACACAGTGGGGACACAGCAGGGGACACAGCGGGACACAGCGGGGGACACAGCGGGACACAGCGGGACACAGCGGGGACAAAGCGGGACACAGCGGGGGACACAGCGAGGACACAGCGGGACACAGCGGTGACAAAGCGGGACACAGCGGGGGACACAGTGAGGACACAGCGGGACACAGCGGTGACAAAGCGGGACACAGCGGGGGACACAGTGGGACACAGCGGGACACAGCGTCGATAGAGCGGGGACAGAGCGGGACACAGCGGTGACACAGCGGCACTCAACGGGGGACACTGCGGGACCCAGCGGGACACAGCGGGGACACAGCAAGGACACAGCGGGGGACACAGCGGGACACAGCGGGACACAGCGGGGGACACAGCGAGGGACACAGCGGGGTACACAGCCTGACACAGTGGGGAACACAGAGAGGACACAGCAGGACCCAGCGGTACACAGCGTCGATACAGCGGGGACACAGCGGGACACAGCGGGGTCACTGAGGGACACAGTGGGGGACAAACGGGGACACAGCGGGACACAGCGGGGACGCAGCGGGACACAGGGGGACACCGCGGGGGACACAGCAGGACACAGAGGGAGACACAGTGGGGGAAACAGCTGGACACAGCGGGGAACACAGCGAGGACACAGTGGGACCCAGCGGGACACAGCGTCGATACAGCGGAAACACAGCGTTACACAGCATGGTACAAAGCTGTGGACACAACGGGACTCAGTGGGGGCACAGCGGGACACAGCGGGACGCAGTGGGACACAGCGGGGACAAAGCGTGAGACACAGCAGGGGACAGAGCTGGAAACAGCGGGGACACAGCGGGGACACAGTGGGACACAGCGAGGACACAGCGGGACAAAGCGGGACACTGCAGGGCACAGCTGGCGACACAGTGGGACACAGCGGGGGACACACCGAGCACACAGCAGAACACAGAGTTGGACACAGTGAGGACACCTCCGGACACAGCGGGACACAGCGGGACCCAGCCGGGACCCAGCAGTGGACACAGCGGGACACAGCGGGGGACACAGCGGAACACAGCGGGGGACACATGGAGGACTCAGCGGGACAAAGCGGGGACACAGCGGCGACTCACCGGGAGACACAGCGGGGGACAAAGCGGGACACCACAGAACACAGTGGGAAACAGCTGGACACAGCGGGGAAACTGCTGGGACACAGCGGGACCCAGCGCGGGACACAGCGAGGACACATTGGGACACAGCGGGGACACAGCGGGACTCAGCGGGGGACACAGCAGTACACAGCGGGACACAGCGGGACACAGCGGGGGACAAAGAGGGGTAAACAGCGGGACACAGCGGGGAACTCAGCGAGGACACAGCGGGACCAAGCGGGACACACTGTCGATACAGCGGGGACTCTGCGGGACACAGCGGGGTACTCTG
>NW_012309775.1:0-2453 GCF_000151885.1 Dipodomys ordii | reverse complement strand
CCGCACACAGCGGGAGAGAGTGGAACACAGCAGGGACAGAGCGGGGACACAGCGGTGGACCCAGAGAGGACACAGCGTGACACAAGGGGACACAGCGGGACACAGCGGGGGACCCAGCGAGGTCACAGCGGGACACATTGGGGACACAGCAAGGACACAGCGGGACACAGCGGGAAAGAGCGGGACACAGCAGTGGGCACAGCCGGGGACACAGCGGGACACATCAGGGGACACAGCTGGGACACAGCGGGACACAGTGTGGACACAGCGGGACACAGCGGGACACATCGGAGGACACAGCAGGACACTGCAGGGTACACAGCGGGACACAGCGGGACACAGCGGGACACAGCAGGGACACAGCGGGGGACACAGTGTGACCCAGCGGGGTACACAGCAGGACACAGCGGGGACACAGCAGGGGCACAGTGGGAAACAGCGGGACACAGCGGGGGACAAAGCGGGACACACTGGGACACAGCGGGACACAGCGGGGGACACAGCGGAGGACACAGAGCTGCGCACAGCGGGAGAGAGTGGAACACAGCATGGACACAGCAGGGACACCGCGGGACATAGCGGGGACAAAGCGAGGACAGAGCGGGACACAGAGGTACACAGCGAGGGACACAGCAGGGGACAGTGGGGACAAATCGGGGAACAAAGGGGACACAGCGGGACACAGATGGGGACACAGCGAGGACACAGCGGGATACAGCGGGGGACACAGTGAGGACACAATGGGACACAGACAGGGAAAAAGCGGGATACAGCGGGGACACAGCAGTGGACACAGCGGGACACAGCGGGGGACACAGCCGGACACAGCGGGGGAAACAGTGGGGGATACAGAGGGACACAGTGGGACACAGAGGGGGACACATGGGGAACACAGCGGGACACAGCGGGGACACAGCGGGACTCAGCGGGGGACACCCGCAGTATACAGCAGGACACAGCGGGGACACAGCAGGGACACAGTGGGGGACACAGCGGGACACAGCGTGGGACACAGGAAGAACACAGTGGGACACAGCGGGGGACACAGGGAGGACACAGCGGGACCCAGCGGGACCCAGACTCGATACAGCGGGGACACAGCGGGACACAGCGAGGTACACAGCTGGGGACACAACAGGACACAGCGGGGGACACAGCTAGGACACAGCGGGACACAGCGGGACACAACGAGACACTGCTGGAACATAGCGGGACCAGCGGGGTACACAGCGGGACACAGCGGAACACAGCTGGGGACATAGCGGGGACACAGCGGGACACAGCGAGGGACACAGCGAGGACGCAGCGGGACACAGTGGAACACAGCGGGGGACAAAGCGGGAGACAGCGGGGGACACAGCGTGCACACAGTGGGACACAGCGGCCACACAGAGGGGACTCCGCGGGGGACACAGCGGGGGACAAGAGGGACACCACGGGACACAGTGAGACAGAGCGGGACACAGAGGGACACTGCTTGGACACAGTAGGTCAAAGCGGGGGACACAGCGGGACACAGCGGAACAAATCAGGGGACACAGCGGAGACAGAGTAGGGCCACAGCGGGACACCTCGGTGACGCAGCTGGACACAGTGGGGTACACAGCGCGACACAGCGGGCACACAGCGGGGACACAGCGGGACACAGCGGGGACAGAGCGGGACACAGTCGGACAAAGCGGGACACAGTGGGGGACACAGAGGGACACAGCGGGGGACCCAGCAAGGACACAGCGGGACACAGCGGGGGACACAGCGAGGACACAGTGGGGGACACAGCAGGTGACACAGCGGGACACAGCGGGGAACACAGCGAGGACACAGCGGGACACAGCGGGACACAGCGTCGATACAGAGGGGACTCAGCGGAGGACACAGCGGGGGAAACAGCGGGGACAAAGTGGGACACCACGGGACAGTGTGACACAGCGGACACAGCGGGGACACTGCGGGGACACAGCAGGACAAAGCGGGGGACATAGCGGGACACAGTGTCACACATTGGGGGACACAGCGGGGGACAGCGGAGACAGAGATGGGCCACAGCGGGACACAGCGGTGACATAGCTGGACACAGCGGGGTACACAGCGGGACACAGCGGGCACACCGGGGACACAGCGGCACAAATCGGGACACAGTGGGGACACAGTGGGACACAGCGGGACAAAGCGGGGGACACAGCGGGACACAGCTGGGGACACAGCGAGGACACAGCGGGATACAGCGGGGGACACAGTGAGGACACAGCGGGACACAGCCGGGGGAAAAGCGGGACTACCGGAGACTCAGCAGTGTACACAGCGGGACACTGTGAGTGATACCTCTGAATCCCTTTCGGTTAAACTTGGTAGATATATTGCCATATAGTGGTCTTAACGTTGACAATGTAGTATTCTTCGGGATTTGTTGGGTCATTTTGGATCTAACTTGTGCATCATTTTTCTGGATCATG
>NW_012309774.1:0-2453 GCF_000151885.1 Dipodomys ordii | reverse complement strand
TTTCTGCTCCTCCTTCTGTATCTGCTTCTCCTTCTGCTTCTGCTTCTTGTCCTTCTCCTTTTTCTTCTTCTTCTGCTTCTCCTGTTTCTACATCTCCTGCTTCTCCTTCTGCCGCTCTTTCTGCTTCTCCTGCTGCTTTTCCTTCTCCTGCTCCTTCTTCTGCTTCTCTTTCTGCTTCTCCTTCTGTTTCTCCTTCTACTTCTCATTCACGTTCTTCTGCTTTTCCTTCTGCTTCTGCATCTTCTGCTTCTTCTGCTACTGCCTCTGCATCTTCTGTTTCTTCTGCTTCTCCTGCTTTTGCTTCTCTTTCTGCTTCTGCTTCGCCTTCTGTTTCTCCAGGTTCTGCTTCTCCTGCTTCTGCTTCTTCTGCTTCTACTGCTTCTACTTATGCTTCTCCTTCTCCTTCTCCTTCTCCTTCTCCTTCTCCTTCTCCTTCTCCTTCTTCTTCTTCTTCTTCTTCTTCTTCTTCTTCTTCTTCTTCTTCTTCTTCTTCTTCTTCTTCTTCTTCTTCTTCTTCTTCTTCTTCTTCTTCTTCTCCTTCTCCTTCTTCTGCTTATGATTCTCCTGCTTCTTCTGCTTCTACTGCTTCTCCTTCTGCTTCTCCTTCTGCTTCTGCTTCTCCTAATGCTTCTCCTACTGCTTCTGCTGCTATTGCTTCTCCTTCTTCTTCTACTACTTCTGCTTCTCCTTCTGCTTCTTCTGATTCTTCTTCTGATTCTCCTTCTGATTCTCCTTCTGCTTCTGCTTCTGTGTCTCCTTCTCCTTCTCGTTCTCCTGCTTTTCCTTCTGCTTCTCCTTCTGCTTCTGCTGCAACTGCTACTGCTTCTGTTTCTTCTGTTTCTTCTGCTTCTCCTTCTGCTTCTGATTCTCTTTCTGCTTCTTCTTCTCCTTCAGCTTGTCATTCTGCTTCTCCAGATTCTGCTTCTTCTGCTTCTCCTGCTTCTCCTTCTGCTTCAGGTTCTGCTTCTGCTTCTGCTTCTTCGTATTCTTCTGCTTCTGCTCCTCCTTCGTCTGCTTTTCTGCTTTTCCTGCTTCTCTTTCTGCTTCCCCTTCTGATTCTGCTTCTCCTTCTGCTTCCGCTCCTTCTCCTTCTTCTGTTTCTTCTTCTTCTGCTTCTCCCGCTTCTGCTTCTTCTGCTTCTCCTGCTTCTCGTTCTGCTTCTCTTCGTCGGCTTCTCTTCTACTTCTGCTTCTCACGCTTCTGCTTCTTCTCTTTAGTTCTTCTCATTCTGCTTCTGCTTTTTCTGCTTCTCCTGCTTCTCCTTCTGCATCTCCTTCTGCTTGTGCTTTTCCTTGTGCTTCTTCTTCTGCTTCTGCTTCTCTTTCTCCTTCTTCTGCTTCTCCGTCTGTGTCTGCTTCTTCTTCTTTTCCTGATTCTTTTTCTGCTTCTGCTTCTGCTTCTCCTTCTGTTTCTCCTTCTCCTTCTCGTTCTTCTGCTATTTATTGTGCTTCTTTTTCTGCTTCAAAATCTTCAGCTTCTTCTGCTACTGCTTCTGTATCTTCTGTTTCTTCTGCTTCCTCCTTCTGATATTGGGTCTCTTCCTGCTTCTGCTTCTCCTTCTGCTTCTGCAGATTCTGCTTCTTCTGCTTCTCGTGCTTCTCTTTCTGCTTCAGATTATGCTTCTGCTTCTTCGGATTCTTATGCTTCTGCTTCTCATGCTTCTGCTTCTTCTGCTTCCCCACTTCTCTTCTGCTTCTCGTTCTGTTTTTGCTTCTCCTTCTGCTACTGCTTCTTCTCCCTTCTTCTGTTTCTTCTGCTTCTGCTTCTCCTGCTTCTGCTTCTCCTGATTCTCGTTCTGCTTGTCTTTCTGCTTTTCTTTCTCCTTCTCCTTCTCCTTCTTATGCTTCTCCTTCTGCTTCTGCTTCTCCTTCTGCTTCTGCTTCAAGTTCTCCTTCTTCTCATTCTGCTTCTGCGTCTTCTGTTTCTTCTGCTTCTCCTGCTTCTGCTTCTCCTGCTTCTCCTACTTCTCGTGCTGCTTTTCCTTCTGCGTCTCTCTCTGCTTCTGCTTATCCTTTTGCTTCTCCTACTCCTACTCCTTCTCTCTCGCCTTCTCCATCTACTTCTTCTGCTTCTCCTGCTGCTTCTGCTTATTCTACTATTTCTGTTTCTTCTGCTTCTGCTTCAGATTGTGCTGCTTCTGTTTCTCCTTCTGCTTCAGATTCTGCTTCTGCTTCTTCGGCTTCTCCTGTTTCTTCTGCTTCTGCTTCTCCTGCTTCTTCTGCTTCTGCTCTTCTCCTTCTTCTGTTTCTTTTGCTTCTGTTTCTTCTGCTTCTTCTTCTTCTGTTTCTTCTGATTCTACTTCTGCTTTTGCTTCTTATGCTTCTCCTGCTTCTCCTTCTGCATCTTCTTCTGCTTCTGCTTCTCCTTCTGCTGCTTCTTCTGCTTCTGCTTCTCCTTCTTCTGCTTCTCCTGCTTCTCCTTCTGCTTCTCCTTCTGCTGCTCCTTCTGCTTCT
>NW_012309773.1:0-2453 GCF_000151885.1 Dipodomys ordii | reverse complement strand
GCAGAAGCAGAAAGAGAAGGAGAATGAGAAGGAGAATAAGGAGAAGCAGAAGAAGCAGAAGCAGGAGAAGCAGAAGCAGAAGAAGCCGAAGAAGCAGAAGCAGAACCTGAAGCAGAAGGAGAAGCAGGAGAAGCAGAAGAAGCAGAATCTGGAGAAGCAGAAGGAGAAGCAGAAGCAGAAAGAGAAGCAAAAGCAGAAGGAGAAGCAGAAGGGGAAGCAGAAGTAATAGAAGAATCAGAGGCAGTAGCAGAAGAAGAAGAAGATGCAGAAGCAGAAGGAGAAGCAGAAGGAAAAGCAGAAGAAGGAGAAGGAGAAGGAGTAGGAGAAACAGAAGGAGAAGCAGAAAGAGAAGCAGAAGAAGGAGCAGGAGAAGGAAAAGCAGCAGGAGAAGCAGAAAGAGCAGCAGAAGGAGAAGCAGAAGCAGAAGCAGAAGTAGAAGCAGAAGAAGGAGAAGCAGTAGGAGAAGCATAAAGAGAAACAGAAGGAGAAGCAGGAGAAGCAGAAGCAGGAGAAGCAGAATCAAAAGAAATAGAAGAAGGATAAGAAGCAGAAGCAGAAAGAGAAGCAGAAACAGAAGGAGAAGCAGAAATAGAAGCAGAAGAAGCTGAAGAAGCAGAAGCAGAACCTCAAGCAGAAGGAGAAGCAGGAGAAGCAGAAGAAGCAGAATCTGGAGAAGAAGGAGAACCAGAAGGAGAAGCAGAAGCAGAAAGAGAAGCAAAAGCAGAAGGAGAAGCAGAAAGAGAAGCAGAAGAAACAGAAGAAGCAGAAGCAGAACCAGTAGCAGAAAAAGCTGAAGATGCAGAAGCAGATAGAGAAGCAGAAGGAATAGCAGAATTACGACAAGGAGAAACAGAAGGAGAAGAAGAATGAGAAGCAGAAGGAGAAGCAGGAAAAACAGAAGAAGCAGAAACAGACGGAGAAGCAGAAGAAGGAGAAGCAGAAGAAGAAGCAGAAGGAAAAGCACAAGCAGAAGGAGATGCAGAAGGAGTAGCAGGAGAAGCAGAAGAAGCAGAAGCAGAAGGAGAAGAAGAAGGAGAAGAAGCAGAATCATAAGAAGCAGAAGGAGAAGTAGAAAGAGAAGCCGACGAAGAGAAGCAGAACGAGAAGCAGGAGAAGCAGAAGAAGCAGAGCGGGAGAAGCAGAAGAAGAAGAAAGAGAAGAAATAGAAGGAGCAGAAGCAGAAGGAGAAGCAGAAAGAGAAGCAGGAAAAGCAGAAGAAGCAGAAGCAGGAGAAGCAGAAGCAGAAGAAACAGGAGAAGGACAAGAAGCAGAAGGAGAAGGAGAAGCAGAAAGAGAAGCACTAGAAGCAGAAGCAGAAGACGCAGGAACAGAAGAAGCAGCAGAAGGAGAAGAAGAAGAAGAAGAAGAAGACGAAGAAGAAGAAGAAGAAGAAGAAGAAGAAGAAGAAGAAGAAGAAGAAGAAGAAGAAGAAGAAGAAGAAGAAGAAGAAGAAGAAGAAGAAGAAGAAGAAGAAGAAGAAGAAGAAGAAGAAGAAGAAGAAGGAAAAGGAGAAGGAGAAGGAGAAGAAGAAGGAGAAGGAGAAGCAGTAGAAGCAGAAGAAGCAGAAGCAGGAGAAGCAGAAGCAGAAGCAGAAGAAAAAGAATAAGCATAAGAAGCAGAATCAGAGGGAGAAGCAGAAGAAGGAGAAGCAGAAACAGAAGAAGGAGCAGAAGGAGAAGCAGAAGCAGAAGAAGATGCAGAAGGAGAAGCAGGAGAAGCAGAAGAAGGAGAAGGAGAAGGCGAAAGAGAAGGATTAGGAGTAGGAGAAGCAAAAGGATAAGCAGAAGCAGAAAGAGACGCAGAAGGAGAAGCAGCACGAAAAGTAGGAGAAGCAGGAGAAGCAGAAGCAGGAGAAGCAGAAGAAACAGAAGACGCAGAAGCAGAATGAGAAGCAGAAGGAGAAATTGAAGCAGAAGCAGAAGCAGAAGGAGAAGCAGAAGCAGAAGGAGAAGCAGAGGAAGGAGAAGGAGAAGCAGAAAGAGAAGCAGAAAGAGAAGCAGCACGAGAAGTAGGAGAAGCAGGAGAAGCAGAAGCAGGAGAAGCAGAAGAAACAGAAGACGCAGAAGCAGAATGAGAAGCAGAAGGAGAAATTGAAGCAGAAGCAGAAGCAGAAGGAGAAGCAGAAGCAGAAGGAGAAGCAGAAGAAGGAGAAGGAGAAGCAGAAAGAGAAGCAGCACGAGAAGTAGGAGAAGCAGGAGAAGCAGAAGCAGGAGAAGCAGAAGAAACAGAAGACGCAGAAGCAGAATGAGAAGCAGAAGGAGAAATTGAAGCAGAAGCAGAAGCAGAAGGAGAAGCAGAGGAAGGAGAAGCAGAAAGAGAAGCACAACGATGAAGCAGGAGAAGCAGAAGCAGGAGAAGCAGAAGCAGAAGAAACATAGGAAGGAGAAGAAGCAGAAGGAGAAGCAGAAACAGAAGGAAAAGCAGAAAGAGAAGCAGGAGAAGCAGAAGAAGCA
>NW_012309772.1:0-2453 GCF_000151885.1 Dipodomys ordii | reverse complement strand
GAAGAAGAAGAAGAAGAAGAAGAAGAAGAAGAAGAAGAAGAAGAAGAAGAAGAAGAAGAAGAAGAAACAGAAGAAAGTGAAGGAGCAGAACGAGAAGCAGAAGCAGAAGTAGAAGCAGAAAGAGAAGCAGAAGAAAAGGAAGAAGCAGTAGCAGGAGAAGCAGAAGCAGAAGAAACAGAAGAAGCCCAAGAAGCAGAAGGAGAACCTGAAGCGGAAGGAGAAGCAGAAGCAGCAGAAGCTTGAAAAGCAGAAGCAGAAGAAACAGAACAAGCAGAAGAAGCAGAAGCAGAACGAGAAGCAGAAGAAGAAGAAGGAGAAAGAGAAGGATTAGGAGTAGGAGGAGCAGAAGGAGAATCAGAAGCAGAAAGAGAAGCAGAAGGAGACAGAAGGAGAAACAGAAGAAGCAGGAGAAGCAGAAGCAGAATGAGAAGCACCAGAAGGAGAAATTGAAGGAGAAGAGAATGAGACGCAGAAGCAGACGGAGAAGTAGGAGAAGCAGAAGAAGAAGAAGCAGGAGAAGCAGAAGCAGAAGAAACAGAAGAAGGAGAAGAGAAGAAGCAGAAGCAGACGGAGAAGCAGAAGCAAAAGGAGAAGCAGAAGAAGCAGAAGCAGGAGAAGCAGAAGCAGAAGAAAAAGAATAAGCAAAAGAAGCAGAAGCAGAAGCAGTGGGAGAAGCAGAAGAAGGAGAAGGAGAAGGAGCACCAGCATGAGAAGCAGAAAGAGCAGCAGAAGGAGGAGCAGGATATGCAGAAACAGGAGAAGCATAAGCAGAACAAACAGGTAAGGACAAGTAGTAGAAGCAGAAGGAGAAGCAGAAAGAGAAGGAGGGAAAGCAGAAGAAGCAGAAGCAGGAGAAGCAGAAGCATAAGAATCCAAAGAAGCAGAAGGAGAAACTGAAGCAGAAGGAGAAGCAGGAGAAGCAGAAGAAGCAGAATCTGGAGAAGCAGAAGGAGAAGCAGAAGCAGAAAGAGAATCAAAAGCAGAAGGAGAAGCAGAAGAAACAGAAGAAGTAGAAGCAGTAGCAGTTCTAGCAGAAGTAGAACGAGAAGCAGAAGGAAAAGCAGAAGAACAAGAAGGAGAAGGAGAAACAGAAGGAGAAGCAGTAGGAGAATAAGAAGGAGAAGCAGAAGAAGGAGAAGGAGAAGCAGAAGCAGAAGAAGATGCAGAAGGAGAAGCAGAAGAAGCAGAAGCAGCAGGAGAAGCAGGAAAAGCAGAAGAAGCAGAATCAAAAGGAGAAGCAAAAGAAGGAGAAGGAGAAGCACAGGCAGAAGAAGAAGCATAAGGACAAGCACAAGCAGAAGGAGATGCAGAAGGAGAAGCAGGAGAAGCAGAAGAAGCAGAAGATGAAGGAGAAGCAGAAGTAGGAGAAGGAGAAGGAGGAGAAGCAGAAGCAGAAGGAGAAGCAGAAGCAGAATGAGAAGCAGAAAGAGAAGCAGGAGAAGCACAAGAAGCAGAAGCAGGGGAAGCCGAAAGAGAAGAAGCAGAAGAAGAAGAATCAGAAGCAGAAGTAGAAGCAGAAGCAGAAGGAGAAGCAGCAGAAGAAGTAGAACCAGAAATTCAGGCAGGAGAAACAGAAGAAGCAGAAGCAGAAGGAGAAGCAAAAAGAGAAGCAGAAGGAGAAGTAGAAGAAGCAGCAGAAGGAGAAGCAGCAGAAGAAGCAGAAAAACAAGCAGGAGAAGCAGAAGCAGAAAGAGAAGTAGAAGCAGAAGAAGCAGAAGCAGAAGAAGAAGCAGTAGAAGCAGAAGAAGCAGAAGCAGGAGAAGCAGAAGCAGAAGATAAAGAAGAAGCATAAGAAGCAGAAGCAGAGGGAGAAACAGAAGAAGGAGAAAGAGCAGCAGAATGTGAAGCAGAAGGAGATGCAGAAGCAGAAAGAGAAGCAGAAACCGAAGGAGAAGAAGAAGGAGAAGTTGGAGAATCAGAAGAAGCAGAAGCAGAAGCAGAAAGAGAAGGAGAAGAAGGAGAAGGAAAAGCAGAAGGAGAAGGACAAGCAGGAGAAGAAGAAGAAGCAGAAGCGGGAGAAGCAGAAGAAGAAGAAGAAACAGAAGAAAGAGAAGGAGCAGAAGGAGAAGCAGAAGCAGAAGGAGAAGCAGAAAGAAAAGCAGAAGAAGCTGTAGCAGGAGAAGCAGAAGCAGAAGAAACAGAAGAAGCCCAAGAAGCAGAAGGAGAACCTGAAGCAGAAGGAGAAGCAGAAGCAGCAGAAGCTAGAAAAGCAGAAGCAGAAGAAACAGAACAAGCAGAAGAAGCAGAAGCAGAACGAGAAGCAGAAGAAGAAGAAGGAGAAAGAGAAGGATTAGGAGTAGGAGGAGCAGAAGGAGAATCAGAAGCAGAAAGAGAAGCAGAAGGAGAAGCAGAAGGAGAAACAGAAGAAGCAGAAGCAGGAGAAGCAGAAGCAGAATGAGAAGCACAAGAAGGAGAAATTGAAGGAGAAGGAGAATGAGACGGAGAAGCAGAAA
>NW_012309771.1:0-2453 GCF_000151885.1 Dipodomys ordii | reverse complement strand
TCTTCTGCTTCTCCTTCTGATTCTCCTTCTGCTTCTCCTTCTCCTTCTCGTTTTTCTGCTTTTCCTACTGCTTTTCCTTCTGCTACACCGACTACTGCTTCTGCTTCTTTTTTTTCTTCTGCTTCTACTTCTGCTTTTGATTCTCTTTTTGCTTCTGCTTCTCCATCTGCTTCTCATTCTGCTTCTCCAGATTCTGCTTCTTCTACTTCTCCTGCTTCAGGTTCTCCTTCTGCTTCTTCGGATTCTTATGCTTCTGCTTCTTCTGCTTCCCCTCCTTCTCTTTCTGCTTCTCCTTCTGTTTCTACTTCACTTTCTGCTTCTCCTTCTGCTTCTGCTACTTCTCCTTCTTCTGTTTCTTCTTCTTCTACTTCTCCTGCTTCTCGTTCTGCTTCTCTTCGTCTGCTTCTCTTTCTGCTTCTGCTTCTCCTTCTGCTTCTCCAGATTCTGCTTCTTCTCCTTCTCCTGCTTCTCCTTCTGTTTCAGGTTCTGCTTCTGCTTCTTCGGCTTCTTCTGCTTCTGCTTCTCCTGCTGCTTCTTCTTCTGCTTCTCCATTCTGCTTTTCCTTCTGTTTCTGCTTCTCCTTCTGCTTCTGCTTCTTGTCCTTCTCCTGTTTCTTCTGCTTATGCTTCTCCTGTTTCTGCTTCTCCTTCTTCTCCTTCTGCTGCTCTTTTTGCTTCTCCTTCTGCTTTTCCTTCTCCTGCTCCTTCTTCTGCTTCTCTTTCTGCTTCTCCTTCTGTTTCATCTTCTCCTTCTCCTTCTCGTTCTTCTGCTTTTCCTTCTGCTTCTCCTCCTTCTGCATCTTCTGCTGCTTCTGCTACTGCGTCTGCTTCTTCTGTTTCTTCTACTTCTCCTTCTGCTTCTCCTTCTGCTTTTTCTTCTCTTTATGCTTCTGTTTCTCCTTCTGCTTCTCCAGATTCTGCTTCTTCTCCTTCTCCTGCTTCTCCTTCTGCTTCAGTTTCTGCTTCTGCTTCTTCGGCTTCTTCTGCTTCTGCTTCTCCTGCTGCTGCTTCTTCTGCTTCTCCTGCTTCTCCTTTTCCTTCTGTTTCTGCTATTCCTTCTGCTTCTGCTTCTTCTCCTTCTGTTTCTTCTGCTTCTGCTTCTCCTGCTGCTGCTTGTCCTGCTTCTCGATCTGCTTCTCTTTCTGCTTCTCCCTCTCATCTCCTTCTTCTTCTGCTTCTCCTTCTGCTTCAATTTCTCCTTCTGCTTCTCATTCTGCTTCTGCGTCTTCTGTTTTTTCTGCTTCTCCTGCTTCTGCTTCTTCTGCTTCTCCTGCTTCTCGTGCTGCTTCTCCTTCTGCATCTCTTTCTGCTTCTGCTTATCCTTCTGCTTCTCCTACTCCTACTCCTTCTCTTTTGCCTTCTCCTTCTTCTTCTTCTGCTTCTCCTGCTGCTTCTGCTTCTGTTTATTCAACTATTTCTGTTTCTTCTGCTTCTGCTTCAAATTGTGCTTCTTCTGTTTCTCCTTCTGCTTCAGATTCTGCTTCTGCTTCTTCGGCTTCATCTGTATCTTCTGCTTCTGCTTCTCCTGCTTCTTCTGCTTCTCATGCTTCTCTTTCTGCTTCTCCTTCTTCTTTTGCTCCTCCTTCTGCTTCTGCTTCTGCTCTTATCCTTCTTCTGTTTCTTTTGCTTCAGTTTCTTCTGCTTTTTCTTCTTCTGTTTCTTCTGATTCTACTTCTGCTTCTCCTTCTTCTCCTTCTCTTTCTGCTTCTACTTCTACTTCTTCTGCTTCTCCTGCTTCTGCTTCTTCTTCTTCTCCTGCTTCTCTTTCTGCGTCTCCTTCTGCTTCTCCTTCTGCTCCTTCCTCTTCTGCTTCTGCTTCTCCTGCTTCTCCTTCTCCTTTTGCTCCTTCTTCTTCTTATTCTTCTTCTCCTTATGCTTCTCCTCCTTCTTCTTCTTCTTCTTCTTCGTCTTCTTCTTCTTCTTCTTCGTCTTCTTCTTCTTCTTCTTCTTCTTCTTCTTCTTCTTCTTCTTCTTCTTCTTCTTCTTCTTCTTCTTCTTCTTCTTCTTCTTCTCTTTCTTTTGCTTCTGCTTTTCCTGTTTCTTCTGCTTCTACTGCTTCTCTTTCTGCTTCTCATTCTGTTTCTGCTTCTCCTTCTGCTTCTCTTATTGCTTCTGCTGCTCTTCCTTCTCCTTCTCCTACTTCTGCTTCTCCTTCTGCTTCTGCTTCTCCTTCTGCTTCTCCTTATATTACTCTTTCTCCTTCTCGTTCTTCTGCTTCTACTTCTGCTTTTGCTTCTGCTACTTATGCTTCTTCTGTTTCTTTTGCTTCTGCTTCAGTTGCTTCTGCTTCTTAGCTTCTCCTGCTTCGGTTTCTGCTTCTTCTTCTTCTTCTCTTTCGGGTTCTCCTGCTTCTGCTTCTTGTGCTTCTCCTGCTTCTCTTTCTGCTACTCATTCTGCTTCTGCTTCTCCTTCTGCTTCTGCTTCTCCTCCTTCTCCTTCTCCTACTTCTTCTCC
>NW_012309770.1:0-2453 GCF_000151885.1 Dipodomys ordii | reverse complement strand
GCAGAAGCAGTAGGAGAAGCAGAAAGAGAAAGAGGGGAAGCAGAAGATTGCAGAAGCAGGAGAAGCATAAGCAGAAGAAACAGGAGAAGCCGAAGAAGCAGAAGCAGAATCTGAAGCAGAAGGAGAAACAGAAGAAGCACAATCTGAAGCAGAAGAAACAGAAATAGTAGAATAAGCAGAAGCAGAAGCAGCAGGAGAAGCAGAAGAAGAAGACGGAGAAGGCGAGAGAGAAGGATTAGGAGTAGGAGAAGCAAAAAGATAAGCATAAGCAGAAAGAGACGCAGAATGAGAAGCAGCACGAAAAGTAGGAGAAGCAGGAGAAGCAGAAGCAGGAGAAGCAGAAGAAACAGAAGACGCAGAAGCAGAATGAGAAGCAGAAGGAGAAATTGAAGCAGAAGCAGAAGGAGAAGCAGAAGCAGAAGTAGGAGAAGGAGAAGCAGAAAGAGAAGCAGAAAGAGAAGCAGAACGAGAAGCATGAGAAGCAGAAGCAGGAGAAGCAGAAGGAGAAGAAACAGAAGAAGGAGAAGAAGCAGAAGCAGAAGGAGAAGCAGAAACAGAAGGAAAAGCAGAAAGAGAAGCAGGAGAAGCAGAAGAAGCAGCAGCAGGAGAAGCAGAAGCAGAAGAAGCCGAAGAAGCAGAAGCAGAACCTGAAGCAGAAGGAGAAGCAGGAGAAGCAGAAGAAGCAGAACCTGGAGAAGCAGAAGGCGAAGCAGAAGCAGAAAGAGAAGCAAAAGCAGAAGGAGAAGCAGAAGAAACAGAAGAAGCAGAGGCAGTAGCAGAAGAAGCAGAAGATGCAGAAGCAGAAGGAGAAGCAGAAGGAAAAGCAGAAGAACGAGAAGGAGAAGTAGAAGGAGAAACAGAAGAACAAGCAGAAAGAGAAGCAGAAGAAGGAGCAGGAGAAGGAAAAGCAGCAGGAGAAGAAGAGAGAGCAGCAGAAGGACAAGCAGGAGATGTAGAAACAGGAGAAGCAGAAGCAGAAGAAAAAGGAGAAGGACAAGAAGCAGAAGCAGAAGGAGAAGCAGATACAGAAGGAGAAGCAGAAAGAGAAGGAGGGGAAGCAGAAGAAGCAGAAGCAGGAGAAGCAGAAGCATAAGAATCCGAAGAAGCAGAAGCAGAACCAGAAGCAGAAGGAGAAGCAGGAGAAGCAGAAGAAGCAGAATCTGGACAAGCAGAATGAGAAGCAGAAGGAGAAGCAGAAGCGGAAAGAGAATCAAAAGCAGAAGGAGAAGCAGAAGAAACAGAAGAAGCAGAAGCAGTAGCAGATGCAGCAGAAGTAGAAGGAGAAGCAGAAGGAAAAAAGAGAAGGAGAAGGAAAAAGAAAAACAGAAGCAGAAGCAGAAGGAGAATCAGAAGGAGAAGCAGAAGAAGCAGAAGGAGAAGCGAAGGAGAAGCAGAAGAAGAAGCATAAGGACAAGCACAAGCAGAAGGAGATGCAGAAGAAGAAGCAGGAGAAGCAGAAGAAGCAGAAGCAGAAGAAGAAATAGAAGTAGGAGAAGGAGAAGGAAGAGCAGCAGAAGCAATAGGAGAAGCAGAAGGAGAAGCAGAAGAAGAATGAGAAGCAGAAAGAGAAGCAGTGGAAGCAGAAGAAGCAGGAAAAGCAGAAGCAGAAGAAAGAGAAGAAGAAGAAGAAGAAGAAGAAGAAGAAGAAGAAGAAGAAGAAGAAGAAGAAGAAGAAGAAGAAGAAGAAGATGAAGGAGAAGCATAAGGAGAAGCAGTAGAAGCAGAAGAAGCAGAAGCAGGAGAAGCAGAAGCAGAAGAAAAGTAATAAGCATAAGAAGCAGAATCATTGGAAGAAGTAGAAGGAGCAACAGAAAGAGAAGCAGAAGGAGAATCAGAAGGAGAAGGAGAAGAAGGAGAAGCAGAAGCAGAAGAAGCAGCAGAAGGAGAAGCAGAAACAGCAGAAGATGCAGAAGGAGAAGCAGGAGAAGCAGAAGAAGCAGAAGCAGAAGGAGAAGCAGAAGTAGGAGAAGAAGAAGGAGAAGGAAGGGCAGCAGAAGCAATAGGAGAAGCATTAGGAGAAGCAGAAGCAGAATGAGAAGCAGAAAGAGAAGCACTAGAAGCAGAAGAAGCAGGAAAATCATAAGCAGAAGAAAGAGAAGGGGAAGAAGAAGAAGAAGAAGAAGAAGAAGAAGAAGAAGAAGAAGAAGAAGAAGAAGAAGAAGAAGAAGAAGAAGAAGAAGAAGAAGAAGACGAAGAAGAAGAAGAAGAAGAAGAAGAAGAAGAAGAAGAAGAAGAAGAAGCATAAGGAGAAGCATAAGGAGAAGCATAAGGAGAAGCATAAGGAGAAACAGTAGAAGCAGCAGAAGCAGAAGCAGGAGAAGCAGAAACAGAAGAAAAAGAATTAGCAAAAGAAGCAGAGCAGAAGCAGTGGGAGAAGCAGAGATGGAGAAGGAGCAGCAGAGGAGAAGCAGAGCAGAAAGAGAAGCAGAAACAGATTGAGAACAGAAGGAAAA
>NW_012309769.1:0-2453 GCF_000151885.1 Dipodomys ordii | reverse complement strand
AGCAGAAGCAGAACCTGAAGCAGAAGGAGAAGCAGGAGAAGCAGAAGAAGCAGAATCTGGAGAAGAAGGAGAACCAGAAGGAGAAGCAGAAGCAGAAAGAGAAGCAAAAGCAGAAGGAGAAGCAGAAAGAGAAGCAGAAGAAAGAGAAGAAGCAGAAGCAGAAGCAGTAGCAGAAGAAGCTGAAGACGCAGAAGCAGATAGAGAAGCAGAAGGAATAGCAGAATAACGACAAGGAGAAACAGAAGGAGAAGAAGAATGAGAAGCAGAAGGAGAAGCAGGAAAAACAGAAGAAGCAGAAACAGACGGAGAAGCAGAAGAAGGAGAAGCAGAAGCAGAAGAAGAAGCAGAAGGAAAAGCACAAGCAGAAGGAGATGCAGAAGGAGTAGCAGGAGAAGCAGAAGAAGCAGAAGCAGAAGGAGAAGCAGAAGGAGAAGAAGCAGAATCAGAAGAAGCAGAAGGAGAAGTAGAAAGAGAAGCCGACGAAGAGAAGCAGAACGAGAAGCAGGAGAAGCAGAAGAAGCAGAGCGGGAGAAGCAGAAGAAGAAGAAACAGAAGAAATAGAAGGAGCAGAAGCAGAAGGAGGAGCAGAAGCAGAAGGAGAAGCAGAAAGAGAAGCAGGAAAAGCAGAAGAAGCAGAAGCAGGAGAAGCAGAAGCAGAAGAAACAGGAGAAGGACAAGAAGCAGAAGCAGAAGCAGAAGGAGAAGCAGAAACAGAAGGAGAAGCAGAAAGAGAAGGAGGGGAAGCAGAAGAAGCAGAAACAGGAGAACCAGAAGCATAAGAATCCGAAGAAGCAGAACCGGAAGCAGAAGGAGAAGCAGGAGAAGCAGAAGAAGCAGAATCTGGAGAAGCAGAATGAGAAGCTGAAGGAGAAGCAGAAGCAGAAAGAGAATCAAAAGGAAAAGGAGAAGCGGAAGAAACAGAAGAAGCAGAAGCAGTAGCAGTTGCAGCAGAAGCAGAAGGAGAAGCAAAAGTAAAAGCAGAAGAACGATAAGGAGAAACAGAAGGAGAAGCAGAAGGAGAAGCAGAAGAAGCAGAAGGAGAAGCAGAAGGAGAAACAGAAGCAGAAGAAGCAGCAGAAGGAGAAGCAGAAGCAGAAGAAGATGCAGAAGGAGAAGCAGGAGAATCAGAAGAAGCAGAAGCAGAAGTAGAAGGAGAAGTAGGAGAAGGAGAAGGAAGAGCCGCAGAAGCAATAGGAGAAGCAGAAGAAGAAGCAGAAGCAGAATGAAAAGCAGAAAGAGAAGCAGTAGAAGAAGAAGAAGCAGGAAAAGCAGAAGCAGCAGAAAGAAGAAGAAGAAGAAGAAGAAGAAGAAGAAGAAGAAGAAGAAGAAGAAGAAGAAGAAGAAGAAGAAGAAGAAGAAGGAGAAGGAGAAGGAGAAGAAGGAGAAGGAGAAGGAGAAGGAGAAGCAGTAGGAGCAGAAGAAGCAGAAGCAGGAGAAGCAGAAGCAGGAGAAGCAGAAGAAAAAGAATAAGCATAAGAAGCAGAATCAGAGGGAGAAGCAGAAGAAGCAGCAGAAGCAGAAGCAGAAGAAGTAGCAGAAGCAGAAGCAGAAGCAGAAGAAGATGAAGCAGGTGAAGCAGAAGAAGGAGAAGGAGAAGGCGAAAGAGAAGGATTAGGAGTAGGAGAAGCAAAAGGATAAGCAGAAGCAGAAAGAGACGCAGAAGGAGAAACAGCACGAGAAGTAGGAGAAGCAGGAGAAGCAGAAGCAGGAGAAGCAGAAGAAACAGAAGACGCAGAAGCAGAATGTGAAGCAGAAGGAGAAATTGAAGCAGAAGCAGAAGGAGAAGCAGAAGCAGAAGAAGGAGAAGGAGAAGCAGAAAGAGAAGCAGAAAGAGAAGCACAATGAGAAGCAGAAGCAGGAGAAGCAGAAGCAGAAGAAACATAGGAAGGAGAAAAAGCAGAAGGAGAAGCAGAAACAGAAGGAAAAGCAGAAAGAGAAGCAGGAGAAGCAGAAGAAGCAGCAGCAGGAGAAGCAGAAGCAGAAGAAGCAGAAGAAGCAGAAGCAGAACCTGAAGCAGAAGGAGAAGCAGGAGAAGCAGAAGAAGCAGAATCTGGAGAAGCAGAAGGAGAAGCAGAAGCAGAAAGAGAAGCAAAAGCAGAAGGAGAAGCAGAATGGGAAGCAGAAGAAACAGAAGGAGAAGCAAAAGCAGAAGGAGAAACAGAAGCAGCAGCAGCAGAAGGAGAAGCAGAAGCAGAAGAAGATGCAGAATGAGAAGCAGGAGAAGCAGAAGAAGCAGAAGCAGAAGGAGAAGTATTAGTAGGAGAAGGAAGAGCCGCAGAAGAAATAGGAGAAGCAGAAGGAGAAGCAGAAGCAGAATGAGAAGCAGAAAGAGATGCAGTAGAAGCAGAAGAAGCAGGAAAAGTAGAAGCAGAAGAAAGAGAAGAAGAAGAAGAAGAAGAAGAAGAAGAAGAAGAAGAAGAAGAAGAAGAAGAAGAAGAAGAAGAGGAAGAAGA
>NW_012309768.1:0-2454 GCF_000151885.1 Dipodomys ordii | reverse complement strand
ATTCTTGTTCTCCTTCTGTTTCTGCTTCTCTTTCTACTTCTGCTTCTCCTTCTGCTGCTCGTTCTCCTTCTACTTCTTCTGCTTCTCCCACTGCTTCTGCTTCTGCTTCTTTTGCTTATTCTTTTACTTCTGCTTCTCCTGCTTCTGCTTCTTCTGCTTCTACTGCTTCTCCTTATGCTTCTCCTTATGCTTCTCCTTCTTCTTCTTCTTCTTTTTCTTCTTCTTCTTCTTCTTGTTCTTCTTCTTCTTCTTCTTCTTCTTCTTCTTCTTCTTCTTCTTCTTCTTCTTCTTCGTCTTCTTCTTCTCTTTCTTCTGCTTCTGCTTTTCCTGCTTCTACTGCTTCTACTGCTACTCTTTCTGCTTCTCTTTCTGCTTCTGCTTCTCCTTCTGCCTCTCCTATTGATTCTGCTGCCCTTCCTTCTCCTTCTCCTTCTCCTACTTCTGCTTCTCCTTCTGCTTCTGCTTCTTCTGCTTCTCCTGCTTCTCCTTCTGCATCTTCTTCTGCTTCTGCTTCTTCTTCTGCTTCTGCTTCTCCTTCTTCTGCTTCTCCTCCTGATTCTCCTTCTGCTTCTCCTTCTGCTGCTCCTTCTCCTTCTTCTGCTTCTCCCTCTGCTTCTGCTTCTTATGCTTCTTCTTTTTCTTCTGGTTCTGCTTCTCCTGCTTCTGCTTCTTATGCTTCTTCTGCTTCTTCTTCTTCTTCTGCTTCTTCTGCTTCTACTTCTGCTTCTTCTGATTCTCCTGCTTCTCCTTCTTGTTCTCCTTCTGTTTCTGCTTCTCTTTCTGCTTCTGCTTCTCCTTCTGCTGCTCCTTCTCCTTCTCTTTCTTCTGCTTCTCCCAGTGCTTCTGCTTCTTTTGCTTATTCTTTTTCTTCTACTTGTGCTTCTCCTGCTTCTGCTTCTTCTGCTTCTCCTTATGCTTCTCCTTATGCTGCTTCTTCTTCTTCTTCTTCTTCTTCTTCTTCTTCTTCTTCTTCTTCTTCTTCTTCTTCTTCTTCTTCTTCTTTTTCTTCTTCTTCTTCTTCTTCTTCTCTTTCTTCTGCTTCTGCTTTTCCTGCTTCTTCTGCTTCTACTGTGTATCTTTCTGCTTCTCATTCTGCTTCTCCTTCTGCTTCTCCTATTGCTTCTGTTGCACTTCCTTATCTTTCTCCTTCTCCTACTTCTGCTTCTCCTTCTGCTTCTGCTTCTTCTGCTTCTCCTGCTTCTCGTTCTGCATCTTTTTCTGCTTCTGCTTCTCCTTCTGCTGCTTCTTCTGCTTCTGCTACTCCTTCTTCTGCTACTCCCTCTGATTCTCCTTCTACTTCTCTTTCTGCTGCTCCTTCTCCTTCTTCTGCTTCTCCCTCTGATTCTTCTTCTTATGCTTATTCTTTTTCTTCTGCTTCTGCTTCTCCTGCTTCTGCTTCTTCTTCTTCTGCTTCTTCTGCTTCTGCTACTCCTTCTTCTGCTTCTCCCTCTGATTCTCCTTCTTCTTCTTCTTCTTCTTCTTCTTCTTCTTCTTCTTCTTCTTCTTCTTCTTCTTCTTCTTCTTCTTCTTCTTCTTCTTTCATCATCTTCTTCTCTTTCATCAGCTTCTTCTTTTCCTGCTTCTTACTGATTCTACTGCTTCTCGTTCTGCTTCTCATTCTGCTTCTGCTACTCCTTCTGCTTCTCCTATTGCTTCTGCGGCTCTTCCTTCTCCTTCTCCTACTTCTACTTCTCCTTCTGCTTCTTCTTCTTCTGCTTCTCCTGCTTCTCCTTATGCATCTTCTTCTGCTTCTGCTTCTCCTTCTGCTGCTTCTTCTGCTTCTGTTTCTCCTTGTGCTTCTCCTTGTGCTTCTTCTGCTTCCCCTTCTGATTCTCCTTCTGATTTTCCTTCTGTTTCTCCTTCTCCTTCTCGTTCTTCGGCTTTTCCTTCTGCTTCTCTTCTGCTTCTGCTGCAACTGCTACTGCTTCTGCTTCATCTGTTTCTTCTGCTTCTCCTTCTGCTTTTGATTCTCTTTCTGCTTCTGTTTTGCTTCTACTTCAACTTCAAATTCTGCTTCTCCAGATTCTGCTTCTTCACCTTCTCCTGCTTCTCCATCTGCTTCAGGTTCTGCTTCTGCTTCTTCGGATTCTTATGCTTCTGCTACTCCTGCTTCTGCTTCTTCTGCTTCCCCTCTTTCTCTTTCTTCTTCTACTTCTGTTTCTGCTACTCATTCTGCTTCTGCTACTTGTCCTTCTCCTGATTTCAGCTTCTGCTTCACCTGCATCTGCTTCTTCTGCTTTTCCTGCTTCTCTTTCTGCTTCTCCATCTGCATCTCCTTCAGCTCATTCTCCTTCTTCTTCATCTTCTTCTTCTTCTTCTGCTTCTCCCGCATCTGCTTCTATCTGCTTCCCCTGCTTCACACTCTGCTATCTCTTCGTCGGATTCTCTGTCTATTTCTGCTTCTGCTTCATCTGATTCATCTCCTTCATCATCTCCTTCTGCTTCTGTTTCTTC
>NW_012309767.1:0-2454 GCF_000151885.1 Dipodomys ordii | reverse complement strand
CTGCTGTGTCCCCGCTGTGTCGACGCTGTGTCCCGCTCTGTCCTCGCTTTGTCCCCGCTGTGTCCCGCTGTGTCCTGCTGGGTCCCCGTTTTGTCCCACTGTGTCCCAGCTGTGTCCCCTATGTGTCCCACTCTGTTACGCTGTGTCCGCCTCTTTGTCCCCCGCTGTGTCCCACTGTTTCCCCGCTGTGTCCCCCACTGTGTCCTGCTGTGTCCCCCACTGTGTCCCGCTGTGTCCCTGCTGTGTCCCCGCTGTGTCCTGTTGTGTACCCCGCTGTGTCCCTCTGTGTCCCGCTTTGTCCTCCACTGTGTTCCCCTCTGTGTCCTGCTGTGTCCCATGCTGTGTCCCTGCTGTGTCTCGCTTTGTCCCCGCTGTGTCACTCTGTGCCCCCTTTGTGTCACGCTATGTCCACCGCTGTGTCCCCGCTGTGTCCCGCTGTGTCCCGCTGTGTCCCGCTGTGTCCCCGCTGTGTCCCCCGCTGTGTCCTGCTGTGTCCCAGCTGTGTCCCGTTGTGTCCCGCTGTGTCTCCCTGCTGTCCCCCGCTGTGTCCCCGCTGTGTCCCCTCTGTGTCCTGTTGTGTCCTGCTGTGTCCCGCTCTGTCCTCGCTGTGTCCCCGCTGTGTACTGCTGTGTCCTGCTGTGTCCAGCTGTGTTCCCGCTGTGCCCCCCTGTGTCCCCGGCTGAGTCCCCGCTGTGTTCCGCTGTGTCCTGTTTTGTCCCGCTGTGTCCCGCTGTGTCCTGGCTGTGTCCCCCGCTGTGTCTCTGCTCTGTCCCGCTGTGTCCCGCTGTGTTCCGCTGTGTCCCCCGCTGTGTCCTGTTGTGTCTCAACTGTGTCCCGCTGTGTCTCCCTGCTGTCCCCCGCTTTGTCCCTGCTGTTTCCCCGCTGTGTCCCCCTGTGTTCCACTGTGTCCCCGTTGTATTCCGCTCTGTCCCCGCTGTGTCTCGTTGTGTCCCCGCTGTCCCCCGCTGGGTCCACGCTGTGTCCCCCTGTGTCCCACTGAGTTCCCCACAGTGTCCCCCGCTGTGTCCTGCTGTGTCCCCACTGTCCCCCGCTGTGACTCGCTGTGTCCCTGTTGTCCCCCGGTGTGTCCCGTTGTGTCCACTGCTGTGTCCCCTGCTGTGTCCCGCTGTGTCCTCGCTGTGTCCTCGCTTTGTCCCGTGGTGTCCTTCTGTGTCCTCGCTGTCCCCCGTTGTGTCCCATGCTGTGTCCCCCGCTGTGTCCCGCTGTGTCCCTGCTGTCGACACTGTGTCCCGCTCTGTCCTCGCTTTGTCCCTGCTGTGTCCCGCTGTGTCCTGCTAGGTCCCCGTTTTGTCCCGCTGTGTCCCGCTGGGTCCCTGCTGTTTCCCACTGTGTCCCCGCTGTCCCCCGCTGTGTCCTCGCTGTGACCCCCGCTGTGTCCAGCTGTGTTCCCGCTCTGTCCCCCGCTCTGTCCCCTGCTGTGTTCCACTGTGCCCCGCTGTGTCCTCCTGTGTCCCGCTGTGTCCCCGCGGTGTCCCCGCTGTGTCCCGCTGTCCCCCGGAGTGTCCCCCCTCTGTCCTCGCTGTGTCCCGCTCTCTCCCCCGCTATGTCCTTGCTGTCTCCCCTCTGTGTCCTCGCTGTGTTCCCCCGCTGTGTTGCGCAGTGTCCCGCTGTATACCCTGCTGTGTCTCCTCTGTGTCCCCGCTGTGTCCCGCTGGGTCCCCCGCTGTATCCTGCTGTGTCCTCGCTCTGTCCCCCGCTGTGACCCACGTTGTCCGCCCTTTGTCACCCGCTGTGTCCCCACTGTGTCCCGCTGTGTCCGCCTCTGTGTCCCCCGCTGTGTCCTGCTGTGTCCCACTGTGTCCGCACTTTGTCCCCCGCTGTGTCCCGCTGTTTCCCTGCTGTGTCCCGCTGTGTCCCCGCAGTGTCCCCTGCTGTGTCCCGGTGTCCCGCTGTGTCCGCGCTGTCTCCCCCGCTCTGTCCCGCTGTGTCCCGCTGTGTACCGCTGTGTCCCCCGCTGTGTCCCGCTGTGTCTCCCGGTTTGTACCCCGCTGTATACCGCTGTGTCCCGCTTTGTTCCGTTGTGTCTCCCACTTTGTCCCGCAGTGTCCCCCGCTGTGTTCCCGCTGTGTCCTGTTGTGTCCACACTTTGACCTCCGCTGTGTCCAGCTGTGTCCCCCGCTGTGTCCCGCTGTGTCCCCCGCTGTGTCCCACTGTTTCTCCCTTGTGTCCCGTTGTGTCCCCCGCTGTGTCTCGCTGTGTCACCCGCTGTGTGCTCGCTGTGTCCCCGCTGTGTCCCCCTGTGTCCCCACTGTGTCCACTCTGTGTCCCTCTGTGTCCCCGTTGTGTCCCTGCTGTTTCTCCGCTGTGTCCCCCGCTGGGTGCCCAGCCAGGTCCCCCGCTGTGTCCCCCGCTTGTCCCGATGCTTGCCCCGCTGTGTCCCCGCTGTGTCCCCCGATGTGTCCCACTGTGTCCCCCGCTTTGTCCCCCGCTGTA
>NW_012309766.1:0-2454 GCF_000151885.1 Dipodomys ordii | reverse complement strand
TACTTTTCGTGCTGCTTCTCCTTCTGCGTCTCTTTCTGCTTCTGCTTATCCTTTTGCTTCTCCTACTCCTAATCCTTCTCTTTCGCCTTCTCCTTCTCCGTCTTCTGCTTCTCCTGCTTCTCCTTCTGCATCTTCTTCTGCTTCTGCTTCTCCTTCTGCTGCTTCTTCTGTTTCTGCTTCTCCTTTTTCTGCTTCTCCCTCTGATTCTGCTTCTTATGCTTATTCTTTTTCTTCTGCTTCTGCTTCTCCTGCTTCTGCTTCTTCTGCTTCTTCTGCTTCTTCTGCTTCTTCTTCTCCTTCTCCTTCTCCTTCTCCTTCTCCTTCTCCTTCTTCTTCTTCTTCTTCTTCTTCTTCTTCTTCTTCTTCTTCTTCTTCTTCTTCTTCTTCTTCTTCTTCTTCTTCTCTTTCTGCTGCTTCTGCTTTTCCTGCTTCTTCTTGTTCTACTGCTTCTCTTTCTGCTTCTCATTCTGCTTCTGCTTCTCCTTCTGCTTCTCCTATTGCTTCTGCTGCTCTTCCTTCTCCTTCTCCTACTTCTCCTTCTCCTTCTGCTTCTGCTTCTTCTGCTTCTCCTGCTTCTCCTTCTGCATCTTCTTGTCCTTCTGCTTCTCCTTCTGCTGCTTCTTCTGCTTCTGTTTCTCCTTCTGCTTCTCCTTCTGCTTCTTCTGCTTCTCCTTCTGTTTCTCCTTCTCCTTCTCCTTCTTCTGCTTTTACTTTTGCTTCTCCTTCTGCTTCTGCTGCAACTGCTACTGCTTCTGCTTCTTCTGTTTCTTCCGCTTCTCCTTCTCCTTTTGATTCTCTTTCTGCTTCTGCTTCTCCTTCAGCTTCTCCTTCTCCTTCTCCAGATTCTGCTTCTTCTGCTTCTCCTGCTTCTCCTTCTGCTTCAGGTTCTGCTTTTGCTTTTTCGGCTTCTTCTGCTTCTGCTTCTTCTGCTGCTGCTTCTTCTGCTTCTCCTGCTTCTCTTTCTGCTTTTCCTTCTGTTTCTGCTTCTCCTTCTGCTTCTTCCCCTTCTTCTGTTTCTTCTGCTTCGGCTTCTCCAGCTTCTGCTTTTCCTGCTTCTCTTTCGGCTTCTCCTTCTGCTTCTGCTCCTCCTTCTGCTTCTGCTCCTTCTATTTCTTCTGTTTCTTCTTCTTCTGCTTCTCCCGCTCTGCTTCTTCTGCTTCTCCTGCTTCTCGTTCTGCTTCTCTTCGTCGGCTTCTCTTTCTACTTCTCCTTCTGCTTCTTCTGCTTCTTCTCCTTCTTCTTCTCCTTCTGCTTCTGCTTCTTCTGCTTCTCCTGCTACTCCTTCTGCATCTCCTTCTGCTTGTGCTTTGCCTTCTGCTTCTGCTTCTGCTTCTGCTTCTCCTTCTTCTGCTTCTCCGTCTGTTTCTGCTTCTTCTGTTTTTCCTGCTTCTCCTTCTGCTTCTCATTCTTCTTCTCCTTCTGTTTCTCCTTGTCGTTATTCTGCTATTCCTTCTGCTTCTCTATCTGCTTCTGCATCTTCAGCTTCTTCTGCTACTGCTTCTGCTTCTTCTGTTTCTTCTGCTTCTCTTTCTGCTTCTCCTTCTGCTTTTGCTTCTCTTTCTGCTTCTGCTTCTCCTTCTGGTTGTCCTTCTTCTCCAGATTCTGCTTCTTCTGCTTCTCCTGCTTCTCCTTCTGCTTCAGGTTCTGCTTCTGCTTCTTTGGCTTCTTCTGCTTCTGCTTCTCCTGCTGCTGCTTCTTCTGCTTCTCCTGCTTCTCTTTCTGCTTTTCCTTCTGTTTCTGCTTCTCCTTCTGCTTCTTCTCCTGCTTCTGCTTCTCCTGCTTCTGCTTCTCCTGCTTCTCCTTCCTATTCTCCTTCTCTTTCTGCTTCTGCTTATCCTTCTGTTTCTCCTACTCCTAATCCTTCTCTTTCTCCTTCTCCTTCTTCTTCTTCTGCTTCTCCTGCTGCTTCTTCTTCTGCTTCTTCTGCTTTTTCTGTTTCTTCTTCTTCTGCTTCAGCTTCTGCTTCTTCTGCTTCTCCTTCTGCTTCTCCTTCTGCTTCTGCTCTTCTCCTTCTGCTTCTTCTGTTTCTGCTTCTCCTGCTTCTTCTTCTTCTGCTTCTCCTACTTCTCCTTCTGCTTCTCCGTCTCCTTCTCCTTCTCCTTCAATTTCTCCTTCTTGTGCTTCTCATTCTGCTTCTGCTTCTGCTTCTCCTGCTTCTGCTTCTTTTGTTTCTCCTTCTGCTTCTCCTTCTGCTTCTCTTTCTGCTTCTTATTCTGCTTCTGCTCCTCCTACTCCTAATCATTCTCTTTCTCCTTCTTCTTCTGCTTCTCGTTCTGCTTCTGCTTCTTCTGCTTGTTCGGTTTCTTCTGCTTCTGCTTTTCCAGCTTCTGCTGCTTCTGCTTCTCCTTCTGCTTCAGGTTCTCCTTCTGATTCTTCGGCTTCTTCTGTTTCTTCTGCTTCTGCTTCACCTGCTACTGCTTCTTCTGCTTCTTCTGTTACTCTTTCTGCTTCTCA
>NW_012309765.1:0-2454 GCF_000151885.1 Dipodomys ordii | reverse complement strand
GCAGAGCAGAAGGAGAAGCAAAAGTAAAAGCAGAAGAACGAGAAGGAGAAGGAGAAACAGAAGGAGAAGCAGAAGGAGAATCAGAAGGAGAAGCAGAAGAAGCAGAAGGAGAAGCAGAAGGAGAAACAGAAGCAGAAGAAGCATCAGAAGGAGAAGCAGAAGCAGAAGAAGATGCAGAAGGAGAAGCAGGAGAAGCAGAAGAAGCAGAAGCAGAAGTAGAAGTAGGAGAAGGAGAAGGAAGAGCCACAGAAGCAATAGGAGAAGCAGAAGCAGAATGAAAAGCAGAAAGAGAAGCAGTAGAAGAAGAAGAAGCAGGAAAAGCAGAAGCAGCAGAAAGACAAGAAGAAGAAGAAGAAGAAGAAGAAGAAGAAGAAGAAGAAGAAGAAGAAGAAGAAGAAGAAGAAGAAGAAGAAGAAGAAGAAGAAGAAGAAGAAGAGGAAGAAGAGGAAGAAGAGGAAGAAGAAGAAGAAGAAGAAGAAGAAGAAGAAGAAGAAGAAGAAGAAGAAGAAGAAGAAGAAGAAGAAGAAGAAGAAGAAGAAGGAGAAGGAGAAGGAGAAGGAGAAGGAGAAGCAATAGAAGCAGAAGAAGCAGAAGCAGGAGAAGCAGAAGCAGAAGAAAAAGAATAAGCATAAGAAGCAGAATCAGAGGGAGAAGCAGAAGAAGGAGAAGCAGAAGCAGAAGAAGCAGCAGAAGGAGAAGCAGAAGCAGAAGAAGATGCAGAAGGAGAAGCAGGAGAAGCAGAAGAAGGAGAAGGAGAAGGCGAAAGAGAAGGATTAGGTGTAGGAGAAGCAAAACGATAAGTAGAAGCAGAAAGAGACGCAGAAGGAGAAGCAGCACGAGAAGTAGGAGAAGCAGGAGAAGCAGAAGCAGGAGAAGCAGAAGAAACAGAAGACGCAGAAGCAGAATGAGAAGCAGAAGGAGAAATTGAAGCAGAAGCAGAAGGAGAAGCAGAAGCAGAAGGAGAAGCAGAAGAAGGAGAAGGAGAAGCAGAAAGAGAAGCACAACGAGAAGCAGGAGAAGCAGAAGCAGGAGATGCAGAAGCAGAAGAAACATAGGAAGGAGAAGAAGCAGAAGCAGAAGGAGAAGCAGAAACAGAAGGAAAAGCAGAAAGAGAAGCAGGAGAAGCAGAAGAAGCAGCAGCAGGAGAAGCAGAAGCAGAAGAAGCAGAAGAAGCAGAAGCAGAATCTGAAGCAGAAGGAGAAGCAGGAGAAGCAGAAGAAGCAGAATCTGGAGAAGCAGAAGGAGAAGCAGAAGCAGAAAGAGAAGCAAAAGCAGAAGGAGAAGCAGAAGGGGATGCAGAAGAAACAGAAGAAGCAGAGGCAGTAGCAGAAGATGCAGAAGCAGAAGGAGAAGCAGGAGAAGCAGAAGGAAAAGCAGAAGATCGAGAAGGAGTAGGAGTAGGAGAAACAGAAGGAGAAGCAGAAAGAGAAGCAGAAGAAGGAGCAGGAGAAGGAAAAGCAGCAGGAGAAGCAGTAAGAGCAGCAGAAGGAGAAGCAGGAGATGCAGAAACTTGAGAAAGCAGAAGCAGAAGAAACACAAGAAGGACAAGAAGCAGAAGCAGAAGGAGAAGCAGAAGGAGAAGCAGGAAGAGAAGGAGGGAAAGCAGAAGAAGCAGAAGCAGGAGGAGAAGCAGGAAAAGCAGAAGAAGGAGAAGCAAAAGGAGAAGCAAAAGAAGGAGAAGGAGAAGCAGAAGCAGAAGCATAAGGACAAGCACAAGCAGAAGGAGGTGCAGAAGGAGAAGCAGGAGAAGCAGAAGAAGCAGAAGCTGAAGGAGAAGCAGAAGTAGGAGAAGGTGAAGGAGGAGAAGCAGAAGGAGAAGCAGAAGCAGAATGAGAAGCAGAAAGAGAAGCAGGAGAAGGACAAGAAGCAGAAGCACGAGAAGCCGAAAGAGAAGAAGCAGAAGAAGCAGAAACATTAGCAGAAGGAGAAGCAGAAGCAGAAGGAGAAGCAACAGAAGAAGTAGAACCAGAAATTCAGGCAGGAGAAACAGAAGAAGCAGAAGCAGAAGCAGAAGGAGAAGCAAAAAGAGAAGCACAAGGAGTAGTAAAAGAAGCAGCAGAAGGAGAAGCAGCAGAAGAAGCAGAAAAACAAGCAGGAGAAGCAGAAGCAGAAAGAGAAGTAGAAGCAGAAGAAGCAGAACCAGAAGAAGAAGCAGTAGAAGCATAAGAAGCAGAAGCAGGAGAAGCAGAAGCAGAAGAAAAAGAAGAAGCATAAGAAGCAGAAATAGAAGCAGAGGGAGAAACAGAAGAAGGAGAAGGAGCAGCAGAAGGTGAAGCAGAAGGAGATGCAGAAGCAGAAAGAGAAGCAGAAACAGAAGGAGAAGTTGGAGAATCAGAAGAAGCAGAAGCAGAAAGAGAAGCAGAAGAGGGAGAAGGAGAAGCAGAAGCAGAAGGACAATCAGGAGAAGCAGAAGAAGCAGAAGCGGGAGAAGCAGAAGAAGAAGAAGAAACAGAA
>NW_012309764.1:0-2454 GCF_000151885.1 Dipodomys ordii | reverse complement strand
TAAGGAGGAGGAGGAGGAGAAGGAGAAGCATAAGGAGATGCAGTAGAAGCAGAAGATGCAGAAGCAGGAGAAGCTGAAGCAGAAGAAAAAGAATAAGCATAATAAGCAGAATGAGAGGGAGAAGCAGAAGGAGAAGGAGCATGATAAGGAGAAGAAGATGCATAATGAGAAGCATAATCAGAAGGAGAACAAGAAGGAGAAGCAGGAGAATCAGAAGAAGCAGAAGTAGAAGCAGAAAGAGAAGGAGAAGAAGGAGAAGCTGAAGTAGAATCAGAAGAATCAGAAGAAGAAGAAGCAGAAGAAACAGAAGCAAAAGAAACAGAAGGAGAAGAGCAGAAGCAGAAGCAGAAGGAGAAGCAGAAAGAGAAGGAGAAGCAGAAAGAGAAGGAGGGGAAGCAGAAGAAGCAGAAGCAGGAGAATCAGAAGCATAAGAATTCGAAGAAGCAGAAGCAGAACCTGAAGCAGAAGGAGAAGCAGGAGAAGCAGAAGAAGCAGAAGCAGAAGGAGAAGCAGAAGTAGGAGAAGGAGAAGGAGAAGGAAGGGCAGCAGAATCAATAGGAGAAGCAGAAGGAGAAGTAGAAGCAGAATGAGAAGCAGAAAGAGAAGCAGTAGAAGCAGAAGAAGCAGGAAAAGCAGAAGCAGAAGAAAGAGAAGAAGAAGACGAAGAAGACGAAGAAGAAGAAGAAGAAGAAGAAGAAGAAGAAGAAGAAGAAGAAGAAGAAGAACAAGAAGAAGAACAAGAACAAGAACAAGAACAAGAAGAAGAAGAAGAAGAAGAAGAAGCAACATAAGGAGAAGCATAAGGATAAGCAGTAGAAGCAGAAGAAGAAGAAGCAGGAGAAGCAGAAGCCGAAGAAAAAGAATAAGCAAAAGAAGCAGAAGCAGAAGCAGCAAGAGAAGCAAAAGAAGAAGAAGTCGGAGAAGGCGAGAGAGAAGGATTAGTAGTAGGAGAAGCAAAAGGATAAGCAGAGGCAGAAAGAGACGCAGAAGGAAAAGTACCACGAGATGTAGGAGAAGCAGGAGAAGCAGAAGCAGGAGAAGCAGAAGAAACAGAAGACGCAGAAGCAGAATGAGCAGCAGAAGGAAAAATTGAAGCAGAAGCAGAAGGAGAAGCAGAAGCAGAAGGAGAAGCAGAAGAAGGAGAAGGAGAAGCAGAAAGAGAAACAGAAAGAGAAGCAGAACGAGAAGCAGGAGAAGCAGAAGCAGGAGAAGCAGAAGCAGAAGAAACAGAAGAAGGAGAAGAAGCAGAAGCAGAAGGAGAAGCAGAAACCGAAGGAAAAGCAAAAAGAGAACCAGGAGAAGCAGAAGAAGCAGCAGCAGGAGAAGAAGAAGCAGAAGAAGCCGAAGAAGCAGAAGCAGAACCTGAAGCAGAAGGATAAGCAGGAGAAGCAGAAGAAGCAGAATCTGGAGAAGCAGAAGGAGAAGCAGAAGCAGAAAGAGAAGAAAAAGCAGAAGGAGAAGCAGAAGAAACAGAAGAAGCAGAAGCAGTAGCAGAAGAAGCTGAAGATGAAGAAGCAGAAAGAGAAGCAGAAGGAATAGCAGAAGAAAGAGAAGGAGAAACAGAATGAGAAGCAGAAGGAGAATCAGAAGGAGAAACAGAAGAAGCAGAAGGAGAAGCGGAAGAAGAAACAGAAGCAGAAGAAGCAGCAGAAGGAGAAGCAGAAGCAGAAGAATATGCATAAGGAGAAGCAGGAGAAGCAGAAGAAGCAGAAGCAGAAGGAGAAGCAGAAGTAGGAGTAGGAGAAGGAGAAGGAAGGGCAGCAGAATCAATAGGAGAAGAAGAAGGAGAAGCAGAAGCAGAATGAGAAGCAGAAAGAGAAGCAGTAAAAGCAGAAGCAGAAGAAAGAGAAGAAGAAGAAGAAGAAGAAGATGAAGAAGAAGAAGAAGAAGAAGAAGAAGAAGAAGAAGAAGAAGAAGAAGAAGATGAAGAAGAAGAAGAAGAAGCATAAGGAGAAGCATAAGGAGAAGCATAAGGAGAAGCAGTAGAAGCAGAAGAAGCAGAAGCAGGAGAAGCAGAAGCAGTAGAAAAAGATTAAGCATAAGAAGAAGAATCAGAGGGAGAAGCATAAGAAGGTGAAGGAGCCGCAGAAAGAGAAGTAGAAGGAGAATCAGAAGGATAAGCTGAAGAATGTGTAGCATAAGCTGAAGAACCAGCAGCCGGAGAAGCAGAAGCAGATGAAGATGCCGACCGTGAAGTAGGATTAGTAGAAGAAGCAGAAGCAGAAGCAGAATCAGAAGTAGGAGAAGGAGATTGAGAAGGAAGGGCAGCATAAGCAATATGATAAGCTGAAGGAGAAGCAGATGCACAATGAGAAGCAGAATGAGAAGCAGTAGAAGCAGAAGTAGTAGGAATGATCAGAGTTTATTATCGATGTTTTATGTTTATTAGAAGATGATTACGATAAGACTATTTAGATTTTTAATATTAAGATGAAGGGCTGTCTTAAGGAGAAT
>NW_012309763.1:0-2454 GCF_000151885.1 Dipodomys ordii | reverse complement strand
CAACAGTGTGTACCACGCTGTGTAACGCTGCCTCCCCGCTGTATCGACGCTGTGTCCCGTTGTGTCCCGCTGTGTCCTCGCTGTGTTCCCCACTGTGTCCCGCTGTGTCCCCCGCTGTGTCCCCCGCTGTGTCCTCGCTGTGTCCCGTGTTGTGTCCCGCTGTGTCCTCACTGGGTAGCCCACTGTGTCCCGCTGTGTCCCCCGCTGTCCCCCGCTGTGGCCCGCTGTGTCCCGCTGTGTAACACTGTGTCCCGTGGTGTCCCACTTTGTCCCACGCTGTGTCCCCAGCTGCGTCCCCTCTGTGTCGCCGCTGTGTCCCCTCTCTGTCCTCTGCTGTCCCCCACTGTGTCCCCTACTGTGTCCCCCACTGTGACCCGCTGTGTCCCGCTGTGTCCCCCGCTGTGTCCCCACTGTGTGCCCCCTGTGTCCCACTGTGTACCCCGCTGTGTCCAGCTGTGTTCCCGCTGTGTCCCGCTGTGATCCGCTGTGTTCCCAGCTGTGTCCCGCTGTGTATGCTTCTGTGTCCCCCTCTGTGTCCCGCTGTGTTCCCCGCTGTGTCCCGCTGTGTCCCGCTGTGTCCCCCGCTGTGTCCCTGCTGTGTCCCCGCTGTGTCCTGCTGTATACTGCTCTGTCTCCCGCTGAGTCCCGCTGTGTCCCCGCTGTGTCCCGCTGTGTTCCCCATGTGTCCCCCGCTGTGTCCCACCGTGTCCCACTGTGTCCCCCACTGTTTCCCCCGCTGTGTCCGGCTCTGTCCCCCGCTGTGTGCCGCTGTGTCACTCTATGTCCCCCGCTTTGTCCTGCTGTGTCCCCGCAGTGTCCCCGCTGTGTCCCGCTGTGTCACACTGTGTCCCGTTGTGTCCCACTTTGTCCCCCACTGTTTCCCCCGCTGTGTCCTCCGCTGAGTCCCCTCTGTATCGACGCTGTGTCCCGCTGTGTCTCGCTGTGACCTCGCTGTGTTCCCCGCTGTGTCCTGCTGTGTCCCCTGCTGTGTCCCCCGCTGTATCCTCGCTGTGTCCCCCGCTGTGTCCCGCTGTGTCCTCTCTGGGTCCCCCGCTGTGTCCCGCTGTGTCCCCCGCTGTGTCCCGCTGTGTCCGACTGTGTCCCCGCTGTGTCCCGCTGTGAACCCGCTGTGTGCCCGCTGTGTCCCACTGTGTACCCTGCTGTGTCCAGCTGTGTCCTTTTGTGTCACGCTGTTTCCCCGCTGTGTCCCTGCTGTGTCCCTCTGTGTACCCCGATGTGTCCAGCTTTGTCCCCGCTGTGTCTCGCTGTGTCCCACGCTCTGTCCCACACTGTGTCCCGAAGTGTCCCCCGCTGTGTCCCGCAGTGTCCCCCGCTGTGTCCCACTGTGTCCCCCGCTGAGTCCCCGATGTGTCACCGCTGTGTCCCGCTGTTTCCTCGCTGTGTCCCCTGCTGTTTCCCTCTCTGTCCCTCGCTGTGTGTCACGCTTTGTCCCCGCTGTGTCCCACTGTGTCCCGCTGTGTCCGGCTGTGCCCCCACTGTGTCCCGTTGTGTCCACAGTGTGTACCACGCTGTGTAACGCTGCCTCCCCGCTGTATCGACGCTGTATCCCGTTGTGTCCCGCTTTGTCCTCGCTGTGTTCCCCACTGTGTCCCGCTGTGTCCCCCGCAGTGTCCCCCGCTGTGTCCTCGCTGTGTCCCCTGTTGTGTCCCGCTGTGTCCTCACTGGGTAGCCCACTGTGTCCCGCTGTGTCCACCGATGTCCCCCGCTGTGTCCCGCTGTGTCCCCCGCTTTATCTTGCTGTGTCCCGCAGTGTCCCCGCTGTGTCCCGCTGTGTAACACTGTGTCCCGTGGTGTCCCACTTTGTCCCACGCTGTGTCCCCAGCTGCGTCCCCTCTGTGTCGCCGCTGTGTCCCCTCTCTGTCCTCTGCTGTCCCCCGCTGTGTCCCCTGCTGTGTCCCCCGCTGTGACCCGCTGTGTCCCGCTGTGTCCCCCGCTGTGTCCCCACTGTGTGCCCCCTGTGTCCCACTGTGTACCCCGCTGTGTCCAGCTGTGTTCCCGCTGTGTCCCGCTGTGACCCGCTGTGTTCCCAGCTGTGTCCCGCTGTGTACTCCTCTGTGTCCCCCTCTGTGTCCCGCTGTGTTCCCCGCTGTGTCCCGCTGTGTCCCGCTGTTTCCCCCGCTGTGTCCCTGCTGTGTCCCCGCTGTGTCACGCTGTATACTGCTGTGTCCCCCGCTGAGTCCCGCTGTGTCCCCGCTGTGTCCCGCTGTGTTCCCCATGTGTCCCCCGCTGTGTCCCACCGTGTCCCACTGTGTCCCCCACTGTTTCCCCCGCTGTGTCCGGCTGTGTGCCCCACTGTGTGCCGCTGTGTCCCGCTATGTCCCCCGCTTTGTCCTGCTGTGTCCCCGCAGTGTCCCCGCTGTGTCCCGCTGTGTCACACTGTGTCCCGTGGTGTCCCACTTTGTCCCCCGCTGTTTCCCCCGCTGTGTCCTCCGC
>NW_012309762.1:0-2454 GCF_000151885.1 Dipodomys ordii | reverse complement strand
ACAACAGGACACAGTGTGGGCACAGCGGGACACAGCGGGACACAGTGGGACACAGCGGGGACAAAGCGTGAGACACAGCGGGGGACAGATTGGGAGACAGCAGGGGACACAGCGGGGACTCAGCGGGGTCACAGCGGGATACAGCGGGACACAGAGTGACACAGCGGGACACAGCAGAGGACACAGCGGGACACAGCGGAGGACAGAGCGACGACGCAACAGGACGCAGCGGGGACACAGAGGGACTCAGCAGGGTTACAGCGGGACACAACGGGATACAGCAGGACACAGCGTGACACAGCTGGGACACAGCAGGGACACAGCAGGGACACAGTGGGGGACACAGCGGGACAAAACGGGACACAGCGGGGGACACAGTAGGACAGAGCAGGGGACACAGTGGGGGACAGAGGGGGACACCACGAATAACAGAGCAAGGACACAGCGGGACACATCCTCGATACAGCGGGATTCACAGCGTTACACAGCGGGTTACACAGCTGGGGACACAAAGGGACACAGTGGTGGACACAGCGGGACACAGCAGGACAGAATGGGACACAGACGGGATATAGCGTGAGACACAGCGGGGGACAGAGCGGGAGACAGCGGGGGACACAGCGAGGACACAGAGGGACACAGCAGGGACACAGCGGGGACTCAGCTGGGGACACAGCGGGGGACAAAGTGGGACACCACTGACACAGCGGGACACAGCGCGAAAAAGCGGTGACCCTGCGGGGACATAGCGGGACACAGCGGGACAGAGTGGGGGACACAGCGGGACACAGCGGGGGACAGAGCGTGAGACACAGCGAGACACATCAGAGACAAAGCTATACACAGCGGGGTACATAGAGGGACACAGCGGGGAAACAGCGGGGGACACAGCGGGACACAGCGGGGAACACAGCGAGGACACAGCGGGACACAGCGGGACACAGCGTCGATACAGCGAGGACACAGTGGGACACAGCGGGGTACACAGCTGGGGACACAACGGGACACAGCGGGGGACACATTGAGGACACAGCAGGACACAGCGGGGGACACAGGGGGGGCACAGCGGGACACAGCGGGGGGACACAGCAGTACACATCGGGACACAGCGGGACACAGCGGGGGGACACAGAGGGGTACACAGCGGGACACAGTGAGGACACAGCGGGACCCAGCGGGACACAGCGTCATTACAACGGGGACACAGAGGGACAGAGCGGGGTACACAGCTGGGGACACAACGGGGCACAGCGGGGGACACAGCGAGGACACAGTGGGACACAGTGGGACACAGCGGGGACATTGTGGGAACATAGCGGGACACAGCGGGACACAGTAGGACACAGCTTGGGACCCAGCGGGGACACAGCGGGACACAGCGGGGGACACAGTGGGGACACAAAGGGGACTCAGAGGGGGAAACAGCGGAGGAAAAAGCGGGACACCATGGGACACAGTGTGACACAGCAGGACACAGAGGGAACACTGCGTCGACACAGCAGGACAAAGCGGGGGACACAGCGGGACACAGCGGGACACAGCGGGGGACACAGCGGGGGACAGTGGAGACAAAGAGAGGACACAGCGGGACACAGCGGTGACACAGCTGGACACAACGGAGTACAGAGCGGGACACAGCGGGAACAAAGCGGGGACAGAGCGGGACACAGCTGGACACAGCGGGACATAGCGGGGGACACAGCGGGACACAGAGGGGGACACAGTGAGGACACAGTGGGACACAGCGGGGGACACAGCGAGGACACAGCGGTGACACAGCTGGACACAACGAAGTACACAGCGGGACACAGCTGGCACACAGCGGGGACACAGCGGGACACAGCGGGGAACACAGGGAGGACACAGCATGACCCAGTGGGACACAGCGTCGATACAGCGGGGACACAGCGGGGTACACAACTGTGGACACAACGGGACACAGTGTGGGCACAGCGGGACACAGCGGGACAGACTGGGACACAGACGGGATAAAGCTTGAGACACAGAGGGTGACACAGGGGGGACACAGCGGGACACGGGGGGGACACAGCGAGGACATATTGGGACACAGCGGGGACACAGCGGGGGACACAGCAGTACACAGCGGGACACAGCGGGACACAGCGGGTCACAGCAGGGACAGAGCAGGTGACACAGAGGGATACACAGCGGGACACAGCAGTGGACAAAGCAGGACACAGCGGGGGACACAGCGAGGATACTGCGGGACACTGCGGGAGACACAGCAAGGACACAGCAGGACACAGTGGAACACAGCGGGACACAGCAGTGACACAGCAGGGGACCCAGCGGGACACAACCGGGGACACAGAGGGACACAGCGGGGCCACAGGGAGGACACAGCAGGACACAGCGGGGGACACAGCGGCAAACAGCGAGAGACACAGCATCGATAGAGCGGGGACACAGCGGGACACAGCGGGGTACACATGA
>NW_012309761.1:0-2454 GCF_000151885.1 Dipodomys ordii | reverse complement strand
GATTCGGCTTCTTCTGCTTCTCCTCCTTCTCCTTCTGCTTCAGGTTCTGCTTCTGCTTCTTCGGATTCTTATGCTTCTGCTTCTCCTGCTTCTGCTTCTTCGGCTCCCCCTCTTTCTCTTTCTGCTTCTCCTTCTGTTTCTGCTTCTCCTTCTGCTTCTGCTTCTTGTCCTTCTCCTGTTTCTTCTCCTTCTGCTTCTCCTGCTTCTCCTTCTTCTGCTTTTCCTGCTTCTATTTCTGCTTCTCCTTTTGCTTCTGCTCCTTCTCCTTCTTCTGTTTCTTCTTCTTCTGCTTCTTCCGCTTGTGCTTCTCCTACTTCTCCTGCTTCTCGTTCTGCTTCTCTTCGTCGGCTTCTCTTTCTATTTCTGCTTCTGCTTCTTCTGATTCTGATTCTTCTCCTTCTTCTTCTCCTTCTGCTTCTGCTTCTTCTGCATCTCCTGCTTCTCCTTCTGCATCTCCTTCTGCTTGTGCTTTTCCTTCTGCTTCTTCTTCTGCTTCGGTTTCTCCTTCTCCTTCTTCTCCGTCTACTTCTGTTTCTTCTGCTTTTCCTGCGTCTCCTTCTGCTTCTCCTTCTGTTTCTCCTTCTCGTTCTTCTGCTATTCCTTCTGCTTCTCTTTCTGGTTCTGCATCTTCAGCTTCTTCTGCTACTGATTCTGCTTCTTCTGTTTCTTCTGCTTCTCCTTCTGCTTCTCCTGCTTTTGCTTCTCTTTCTGCTTCTGCTTCTCCTTCTGGTTCTCCACCAGATTCTTCTTCTTCTGCTTCTTCCGCTTCTCCTTCTGCTTTAGTTCTGCTTTTGCTTCTTCGGCTTCTTCTGCTTCTATTTCTGCTTCTCCTTCTGTTTCTACTTCTCTTTCTGCTTCTGCTTCTTCTCCTTCTTCTATTTCTTCTGATTCTGCTTCTCCTGCTTCTGCTTCTCCTGCTTCTCCTTCTGTTTCTCTTTATGCTTCTCCTTCTGCTTCTCCTTCTTCTGCTTCTACTACTGCTCCTGCTTCTCCTTCTCATTCTCCTTCTCTTTCTGCTTCTGCTTATCCTTCTGTTTCTCCTACTCCTAATCCTTCTCTTTCTCCTTCTCCTTCTTCTTCTTCTGCTTCTCCTGCTGCTGCTTCCTCTGCTTTTTCTGTTTCTTCTTCTGCTTCAGCTTCTTCTGCTTCTCCTTTTGCTTCTGCTTCTCCGTCTGCTTCTGCTTCTGCTCTTCTCCTTCTTCTGTTTCTTCTGCTTCTGCTTCTCCTGCTTCTTCTTCTGCTTCTCCTACTTCTCCTTCTGCTTCTCCGTCTCATTCTCCTTCTCCTTCAATTTCTCCTTCTTGTGCTTCTCATTCTGCTTCTGCTTCTCCTTCTCCTACTTCTGCTTCTCCTGTTTCTCCTTCTCCTTCTCCTTCTCTTTCTGCTTCTGCTTATCCTTCTGTTTCTCCTACTCCTAATCCTTCTCTCTCCTTCTTCTTCTTCTTCTTCTTGTGCTTTCCTGCTGCTTCTTTTCTGCTTCTTCTGCTTTTTCTGTTTCTTCTTCTTCTGCTTCAGCTTCTGCTTGTTCTGCTTCTCCTTTTGCTTCTGCTTCTCCGACTGCTTCTGCTTCTGCTCTTCTCCTTCTTCTGTATCTTCTGCTTCTGCTTCTCCTGCTTGTTCTTCTTCTGCTTCTCCTACTTCTCCTTCTTCTTCTCCTTCTCATTCTCCTTCTCCTTCAATTTCTCCTTCTTGTGCTTGTCATTCTGCTTCTGCTCCTGCTTCTCCTATTTCTGCTTCTTCTGTTTCTCCTTCTGCTTCTCCTTCTGCTTCTCTTTCTGCTTCTGATTCTCCTTCTGCTCCTCCTACTCCTAATCCTTCTCTTTCTCCTTCTTCTTCTTCTGCTTCTCGTTCTGCTTCTGCTTCTTCTCCTTGTTCTGTTTCTTCTTCTTCTGCTTTTCCAGCTTCTGCTGCTTCTGCTTGTCCTTCTGCTTCAGGTTCTCCTTCTGCTTCTTGGGCTAATTCTGTTTCTTCTGCTTCTGCTTCTCCTGATACTGCTTCTTCTGCTTCTTCTGCTTCTCTTTCTGCTTCTCCTTCTGCTTCTGCTTCTCCTTCTGCTCCTTCTCTTTCTTCTGTTTCTTCTTCTTCTGCTTCTCCCGCTTCTGCTTCTTCTGCTTCTCCTGCTTGTCCTTCTCCTTCTCCTTCTTCTCCTTCTCTTTCTGCTTCTGCTTCTGCTTCTTCTGATTCTCCATCTTCTCCTTCTTCTCCTTCTGTTTCTGCTTCGCTTTCTGCTTCTGCATCTCCTTCTGCTTCACCTTCTGCTGCTCTTTCTCCTTCTTCTGTTTCTCCCTCTGCTTCTGCTTCTTATGCTTCTTCTTTATCTTCTGCTTCTGCTTCTCCTGCTTCTGTTTCTCACCCCCTCCCCCCTCCCCAGAGGAGCGAGCACCCCCCGCTTCCCGCTCCCGGGAGCGGGTCACCCTCCGGCGCGGCTTCGGAGGGGGGGGGAACCCCTCCCGC
>NW_012309760.1:0-2454 GCF_000151885.1 Dipodomys ordii | reverse complement strand
ACACAGCGGGGACACAGCGTGACACATTTTTTGACACAGCGGGACACGGCGGGGACCCAGCGGGGACCCATCGAGGACACAGCGGTACACAAATGGGGACACAGCAAGGACACAGCAGGACACAGCATGAAAGAGCGGGACACAGCGGGGGACACAGCCGGGGACACAGCGGGACACAGCAGGACACAGCAGGGGATACAGCAGGGACACATCGGGTCACAGCGGGGACAAAGTGGGGGCCACAGCAAGGACACAGAGGGATACACAGCGAGGACACAGCGTGACACATGGGGACACAGCGGGACACAGCGGGGGACCCAGCGAGGACACAGCGGGACACAATAGGGACATAGCAAGGACACAGCAGGACAGAGCATGAAAGAGCGGGACACAGCAGGGGACACAGCCTGGGACACAGCGGGACACAGCAGAGGACACAGAGGGACATAGCAGTTACACAGCGAGGACACACCAGGGACACAGCGGGACACAGCGGGGACACAGCGGGGACACAGCGTGGGACATAGTGGGGGACACACCAGTAAACAGCGGGGGACACAGCGTTACTCAGCGGGGGACACAGCAAAGAACACAGCGGGACACAGCGGGGGACACATGGGAACACAGCGGGACACAGCCGGACACAGCTGGGGACACAGCGGGTGACACAGCGGAGGAAACAGCGGGAAATAGCGGGGGACACAGCGAGGACACAGCAGGACACAGCGGGGGACACAGCAGGACACAGCGGGGTACACAGAGGCAGACACAGCGGTACACATCGGGACACAGCGGGGACACAGCAGGACACAGCGGGACACAGCGGGACAAAACGGGAGAAAGCTGGACACAGTAGGGACACAGCAGTTGACACAGTGGGGGACAGCGGGGACAGAGCCGGACACAGCAGGACACAGCGGGAAACAGCGGGGACACAGCGGGGGACACAGCGGGACAAAGTGCGACACAATGGGGACAGAGTGGGACACAGCGGGGATACAGCGGAACACAGTGTGGACACAGCGGGGGACAGCAGGAAGACACAGCAGGGACACAGCGGGGACAAATCGGTACACAGCGGGACACAGGGTGTACACAGCAGGACACAGCGGGACACAGTGGGAAACACAACCGGACACAGTGGGGGACACAGCTGGACACAGCGTGGGACACAGCGGGACACAGCGGGGGACACAGCGGGGGAAACAGCGGGAAACAGCGGGGGACACAGCGAAGACACAGCAGACACAGCGGGGGACAATTGGGACACAGCGGGGACACAGAGGCAGACACAGCGGTACACATCGGGACACAGCAGGACACAGCGGGGACACAGCGGGACACAGCGGGACACAGCGGGGACACAGCGGGACACAACGGTGACACAGCGGGGACACAGCGGGGACACAGCGGGGGACACAGTGGGACACAGCGGGGACACAGAGGGACTCAGCGGTTACACAACGTGGACACAGCGGAGACAAAGGGGGGACACAGCTGGACACAGCGAGGACACAGCGGGACAGAGCGGGGGACACAGCGGGATACAGAAGGACACAGCGAGGACACAGCGGGACACAGGAGGACACAGCGGGATACAGCGGAGGACACAGTTGGACACAGCTGCGGATACAGCGAGGACACAGCAGGGACACTGCGGGACACAGCGTGTCACAATGGGGAAATAGTGGGGGACACAGCGGAGGACACAGCGGGATACAGAAGGACACAGCGAGGACACAGCGGGAACATAGGGTGACACTGCGGGACACAGTGGGACACAGCGGGGACACAGAGGGACATAGAGGTTACACAGCCAGGACACACCAGGGACACAGCGGAACACAGCGGGGACACAGCGGGGACACAGCGGGACACAGCGGGACCCAGCGGGGACAGAGCAGATACACAGTGGGACACAGCGGGGGACAAAGAGGCGGACACAGCAGGACACAGCGGGACACAGCGGGAGACAGCGGGACACAGCGGGGACACAGCAAGGGCACAGCGGGACACAGCGGGACACAGCATGGACACAGCGGGTCACAGTGGGGAAATAGTGGGGGACACAGCGGGGGACACAGCGGGATACAGAAGGACACAGTGAGGACACAGCGGGACACAGGAAGGTACAGCGGGGACACAGCGGGTGACACATTGGGACACAGCGGGGACACAGAGGGACTCAGCGGTTACACAGCGAGGACATACAAGGGACACAGCGGGACACAGCGGACACACTGTGGGACACAGCTCGGACACTGCGGGACACAGCGCGGGATATAGCGGGGGACAGTGGTTCACACCAGCGGACAGCGGGGACACAGCGGCACTCAGCGGGACACAGCAGGGGACACAGCGTGATACTTTGGGGGACACAGTGGGGGACAAAGCGGGACATAGCGGGAGACACAGTATGGACACAGCAAGTCACATCGGGGAAATAGTGGGGGA
>NW_012309759.1:0-2454 GCF_000151885.1 Dipodomys ordii | reverse complement strand
CAATGTTCCCGCAGTGTCCCCGCTGTGTCCCGCTGTGTCCCACTGTGACCCGTGGTGTACCAGTTTGTCCCCAGCTGTGTCCCCCGGTGAGTCCCCGATGTGTCCCCACTGTGTATTGCTCTGTCCTCCCTGTGTCCCCCGCTGTGTCCCGCTGTGTCCCCCACTGGGTCCCGCTGTGTCTACTGCTGTGTCCCCGCTGTGTCCCGCTGTGTCCCGCTGTGTCCTCACTGTGTCCCACGCTGTGTTCCGCTGTGTCCTCGCTGTGTCCCCCGATGTGTCCCGTTGGGTCCTCAGCTGTGTACCCTGCTGTGTCCCGCTGTGTCCCCGCTGAATCGACACTGTGTCCCGCTGGATCCCCCTCTGTCCTCGCTGTGTTCCCCGCTGTGTCCCGCTGTGTACCCCTCTGTGTCCCCCTCTGTGTCCCGCTGTGTCCCACACTGTGTCCTGCTGTGTACGTTGTATCCCCCGCTGAGTCCCTGCTATGTCCTCGTTGTGTCCCGCTATGTACTGCTGTGGCCCCGCTGAGTCCCGCTGTGTCCCCGCTGTGTCCCGCTGTGTCACCGCTGTATCGACGCTGTGCTCCGCTGGGTCCCGCTGTGCTTGCTATGTTCCCCGCTGTGTCCCGATGTGTACCCCTCATTGTGTCCCCCTGTGTGTCCCGCTGTGTCCCCCACTGTGTCCCGCTGTGTCCCCCGCTGTGTCCCTGCTGTGTCCCCGCTGTGTCCTGCTGTGTACTGCTGTGTCCCCCGCTGTGTCCTGCTGTGTCCTCGCTGTGTCCTCGCTCTGTCCCCCGCTGTGTCCCGTTCTGTCCTCCCTGTGCCCCCGCTGTGTCCCGCTGTGTCCCCCGCTGTGTCCCCCGCTATGTCCCGCTGTGTCCCCCGCTGTGTCCCACTGTGTCCTTGCTGTGTCCCAGGCTTTGTGCCGCTGTGTCCTCGCTGTGTCCCCCGCTGTGTCCCGCTGTGTCCTGCTGTGTCACGCTGTTTCCCCGCTGCGTCCCCGCTGTGTCCCTCTGTGTACCCCGCTGTGTCCAGCTTTGTCCCCGCTGTGTCTCACTGTGTCCCACGCTCTGTCCCCCACTGTGTCCCGCTCTGTCCTCCTCTGTGTCCCGCTTTGTCCCCCGCTGTGTCCCACTGTGTCCCCGCAGGGTCACTGCTGTTTCCCGCTGTGTCCCGCTGTGTTCCGTGGTGTCCCTCTTTTTCTCCCGCTGTGTCCCCCGCTGAGTCCCTGCTGTTTCACCGCTGTGTCCCGCTGTGTCCTCGCTGTGTCCCCCGCTGTCTCCCGCTCTGTCCCTCGCTGTGTCTCACGCTTTGTCAACGCTGTGTCCCACTGTGTCCCGCTGTGTCCGGCTGTGCCCCCACTGTGTCCCGTTGTGTCCACAGCTGAGTACCACGCTGTGTAACGCTGTGTGCCCGCTGTATCTACGCTGGGTCCCGCTGAGTCCCGCTGGGTCCTCACTGTGTCTCCCGCTGTGTCCCGCTGTGTCCCCCGCTGTGTCCCGCTCTGTCCCCCGCTGAGTCCCCGCTGTGTCACCGCTGTGTCCCGCTGTTTCCTCGCTGTGTCCCCTGTTGCCTCCCTCTCTGTCCCCTGCTGTGTCTCACGCTTTGTCCCCTCTGTGTCCCACTGTGTCCCGCTGTGTCCGGCTGTGCCCCCACTGTGTCCCGTTGTGTAAAGAGATGTGTACTACGCTGTGTAACGCTGTGTCCCCGCTTTATCGACGCTGTGTCCCGCTGTGTCTCGCTGTGTCCTCGCTGTGTCCCCCACTGTCTCCCGCTCTGTCCCTCGCTGTGTCTCACGCTTTGTCCCCGCTGTGTTGCACTGTGTCCCGCTGTGTCCGGCTGTGCCCCCTCTGTGTCCCGTTGTGTCCACAGCTGAGTACCACGCTGTGTAAAGATGTGTGCCCGCTGTATCGACGCTGTGTCCCGCTGGGTCCCGCTGTGTCCTCGCTGTGTTCCCCGCTGTGTCCCGCTGTGTCCCCCGCTGTGTCCTCGCTGTGTCCCCCGAATGTGTCCTGCTGTGCCCTCGCTGTGTCCCTCGCTTGGTCCCGGTGGGTCCTGCTGTGTCCTCGCTGTGTCCACCGCTGTGTCCCGTTGTGTCCCCAGCTGTGTCCCCCGCTATGTCCCGATGTGTCTACTGCTGAGTCCATGCTATGTCTTGCTGTGTCGCGCTGAGTCCCCCGCTGTGTCCGCTGCTTTGTCCTGCTGTTTTAATCGCTGAGTCACAATGTATACCGCTGTGTCATCGATGTGACCCGATGTGACACGATGTGCCCCACATCTGATCCGTTGAGACCACATCAGAGTAACAACACTCTGTAAATCTGTGTCCCGGAAGTATCTAACCTTGTAACCAGCAGGGATGCAGACGTACCCACCTTGAGTACCTCGCAGCATCACACCGGGGACCCCCCGCATTAGTCTACCTAGTGTCCACTGGGGACCCAAAAAAAAACGACCC
>NW_012309758.1:0-2454 GCF_000151885.1 Dipodomys ordii | reverse complement strand
CTCCTAATCTTCCTCTTTCGCCTTCTCCATCTTCTTCTTCTGCTTCTCCTGCTGCTTCTGCTTCTGCTTATTCTACTATTTCTGTTTCTTCTGCTTCTGCTTCAGATTGTGCTTCTTCTGTTTCTCCTTCTGCTTCAGTTTCTGCTTCTGCTTCTTCGGCTTCTCCTGTTTCTTCTGCTTCTGCTTCTCCTGCTTCTTCTGCTTCTTCTGCTTCTCTTTCTGCTTCTCCTTCTGCTTCTGCTTCTCCTTCTGCTTCTGCTCCTTCTATTTCTTCTGTTTCTTCTTCTTCTGCTTCTCCCGCTCTGCTTCTTCTGCTTCTCCTGCTTCTCGTTCTGCTTCTCTTCGTCGGCTTCTCTTTCTACTTCTCCTTCTGCTTCTTCTGATTCTGCTTCTTCTCCTTCTTCTTCTCTTTCTGCTGCTGCTTCTCCTGCTTCTCTTTCTGCTTCTCCGTCTGTTTCTGCTTCTTCTGTTTTTCCTGCTTCTCCTTCTGCTTCTCATTCATCTTCTCCTTCTGTTTCGCCTGCTCGTTATTCTGCTATTCCTGCTGCTTCTCTATCTGCGTCTGCATCTTCAGCTTCTTCTGCTACTGCTTCTGCTTCTGCTTCTTCTGTTTCTTCTGCTTCTCTGCTTCTCCTTCTGCTTTTGCTTCTCTTTCTGCTTCTGCTTCTCCTTCTGGTTCTCCTTGTTCTTCTCCAGATTCTGCTTCTTCTGCTTCTCCTGCTTCTCCTTCTGCTTTCGGTTCTGCTTTTGCTTCTTCGGCTTCTTCTGCTTCTATTTCTGCTTCTCCTTCTGTTTCTGCTTCTCTTTCTGCTTCTGCTTCTTCTCCTTCTTCTATTTCTTCTGATTCTGCTTCTCCTGCTTCTGCTTCTCCTGCTTCTCCTTCTGTTTCTCTTTATGCTTCTCCTCCTGCTTCTCCTTCTTCTGCTTCTACTACTGCTTCTGCTTCTCCTTCTGCATCTTCTTCTGTTTCAATTTCTCCTTCTTCTGCTTTTCATTCTGCTTCTGCTTCTCCTGCTTCTGCTTCTTCTGCTTCTCCTGCTTCTCCTTCTCATTCACCTTCTCTTTCTGCGTCTGCTCATCCTTCTGTTTCTCCTACTCCTAATCCTTCTCTTTCTCCTTCTCCTTCTTCTTCTTCTTCTTCTTCTGCTTCTCCTGCTGTTTCTTCTTCTGCTTCTTCTGCTTTTTCTGTTTCTTCTTCTTCTGCTTCAGCTTCTGCTTCTTCTGCTTCTACTTTTGCTTCTGCTTCTCTGTCTGCTTCTGCTTCTGCTCTTCTCCTTCTTCTGTTTCTTCTGCTTCTGCTTCTCCTGCTTCTTCTTCTTCTGCTTCTCCTACTTCTCCTTCTGCTTCTCCGTCTCATTCTCCTTCTCCTTCAATTTCTCCTTCTTGTGCTTCTCATTCTGCTTCTGCTTCTGCTTCTCCTACTTCTGCTTCTTCTGTTTCTCCTTTTGCTTCTCCTTCTGCTTCTTTTTCTGCTTCTTATTCTGCTTCTACTCCTCCTACTTCTAATCCTTCTCTTTCTCCTTCTTCTTCTTCTGCTTCTCGTTCTGCTTCTGCTTCTTCCTCTTGTTCTGTTTCTTCTGCTTCTGCTTTTCCAGCTTCTGCTGCTTCTGCTTGTCCTTCTGCTTCAGGTTCTCCTTCTGCTTCTTGGGCTTCTTCTGTTTCTTCTGCTTCTGCTTCTCCTGCTACTGCTTCTTCTGCTTCTCTTTCTGTTTCTCCTTCTGCTTCTCCTTCTGCTCCTTCTCTTTCTTCTGTTTCTTCTTCTTCTGCTTCTCCTGCTTCTGCTTCTTCTGCTTCTCCTGCTTGCCCTTCTCCTTCTGCTTCTCCTTCTCCTTCTTCTCCTTCTCTTTCTGCTTCTGCTTCTTCTGACTCTCCAACTTCTCCTTCTTCTTCTCCTTCTGTTTCTGCTTCTCTTTCTGCTTCTGCATCTCCTTCTGCTTCACCTTCTGGTGCTCTTTCTCCTTTTTCTGTTTCTCCATCTGCTTCTGCATCTTATGCTTCTTTATTTCTTCTATTTCTGCTTCTCCTGCTTCTGCTTCTTATGCTTCTACTGGTTCTTCTTCTGCTTCTGCTTCTTCTGCTTCTACTTCTCTTTGTGCTTCTGCTTCTCCTGCTTGTTTTTCTGCTTCTTCTGCTGCTTCTCCTTCTGCTGCTACTTCTCCTTCTCCATCTCTTTCTGCTTCACCTTCTGCTTCAGCATCTTCTGATTCTCCTACCTGAATTACTAATTCTAATTCTTCTGCTGCTTCTCCTTCTGCTTCTGCTTCTACTTCTGATTCTGATTCTGCATCTTCTGCTTCTTCTCTTTCGGCTTCTCCTGCTACTGCTTCTTGTCCTCCTCCTGCTTCTCTTTCTGCTTCTCATTCTGCTTCTTCTTCTCCTTCTGCTTCTGCTTCTCCTCCTTCTCAATCTACTACTTCTGCTTCTCCTTCATCTTCAGCATCTTCTGATTCTCCT
>NW_012309757.1:0-2454 GCF_000151885.1 Dipodomys ordii | reverse complement strand
GCTGAGTCTCGCTGTTTCCCCGCTGTGTCCCGCTGTGTTCCCGCTGTGTCCCTCGCTGTGTCCCGCTGTGTCCCGCTGTGTCCCCGGCTGTGTCCCGCTGTGTTCCCGCAGTGTCCCCGCTCTGTCCCGCTGTGTCCTGCTGTGTTCCGTTTTGTCCCGCTTTGTCCCCTGCTGTGTCCCCCGCTGTGTCCTTGCTGTTTCACTGCTGTGTCCCGCTGTGTCATCCCTGTGTCCTCTGCTCTGTCCGGCTTTGTCCCCTGCTATGTCCCGCTCTGTCCCCGCTGTGTCCAGCTGTGTCCTCCTTGTGTCCCTCGCTGTGTTCCGCACTGTCCTCCGCTGTGTCCCTCTGTGTCCCGCTGTGTCCCCCGCTGTATCGACGCTGTGTCCTGCTGGGTCCCGCGGGGTCCTCGCTGTGTTACCCGCTGTGTCCCGCAGTGTCCCAGGCTGTGTCCCCGCTCTGTCCCCCGCTGTGTCCCGCAGTGTCCTTGCTGTGTCCCACTGTGTCCGGCTGTGTCCGATGCTGTGTCCCTGCTGTGTCCCCGCTGTGTCCCGCTGTGACCACCTTTGTCCCTCTGTGTCCCCCCCTGAGTCCCTGCTGTTTTCCCGCTGGGTCCCGTTCTGTCCCCGCTGTGTCCCGCTCTGTCCCCGCTATGTCCCCTGCTTTGTCCCTGCTGTGTCCCGCTGTGTCCCCGATGTATCAACGCTGTGTCCTGCTGGGTCCCGCTGTGTCCTCGCTATGTTCCTCACTGTGTCCCGCTGTGTACCCTTCTGTGTCCCCCTCTGTGTCCCGCTGTGTCCCCCGCTGTGTCCCTGCTGTGTCCCCGCTGTGTTCCGCTGTGTACTGCTGTGTCCCCGCTGAGTCCAGCTTTGTGCCCGCTCTGTCCCGCTGTGTCCCCGCTGTATCGACACTGTGCCCTGCTGTGTCCTCGCTATGTCCCCTGCTGTGTCCCTGCTGTGTGCCCCGCTGCGTCCCGCTGTGTCCCGCTGTGTCTCGCTGTGTCCCCCGCTGTGTCCCGCTGTGTCCCCGCTGTGTCCCGCTGTGTCCCGCTGTGTACCCCGCTGTGTCCCGCTATGTTCCCGCAGTGTCCCGGCTGTGTCACGCTGTGTCCCACTGTGTCCCGTGGTGTCCCAGTTTGTCCCCCTGAGTCCCCAGGTGAGTCCCTGCTGTGTCCCCTGCAGTGTCCCCCACTGGGTCCCGCTCTATCTACTGCTGTGTCCCCGCTGTGTCCCGCTGTGTCCTCGCTTTGTCCCACGCTGTGTTCCGCTGGGTCCTCGCTGTGTCCCCCGATGTGTCCCGTTGTGACCCCAGCTGTGTACCCCGCTGTGTCCCGCTGTGTCCCCACTGTATAGATGCTGTGTCCCGCTGGGTCCCGCTGAGTCCTTGCTGTGTTCCCCGCTGGGTCCCGCTGTGTACCCCTCTGTGTCCCAGTCTGTGTCCCGCTGTGTCCCGCGATGTTTCCAGCTGTGTCCCGCTGTGTCCCCGCTGTATCGACGCTGTGTCCCGCTGGGTCCCACTTTGTCCTCGCTGTGTTCCCCGCTGTGTCCCCCACTGTGTCCCGCTGTGTCCCGCTGTGTCCCCCGCTGTGTCCCTGTGTCCCCGCTGTGTCCCGCTGTGTACTGCTGTGTCCCCGCTTAGTCCCGTTGTGTCCCCGCTCTGTCCCGCTGTGTCCCGCTGTGTCCCCGCTGTATCGACGCTGTGTCCCGCTAGGACCCGCTGTGTCCTCGCTGTGTTCCCCGATGTGTCCCACTGTGTACCCCTCTGTGTCCCCCTCTGTGTCCCGCTGTGTCCCCCGCTGTGTCCCGCTGTGTCCCGCTGTGTAATGCTGTGTCTCCCGCTGAGTCCCGCTGTGTCCCAGCTGTTTCCTGCTGTGTCCCACCTGTGAACCCCGCTGTGTCCTGCTGTGTCCCGCTGTGTCCCCTGCTGTGTCCCCCGCTGTGTCCCGCTTTGTCCTCGCTGTGTCCCCCGCTGTGTCCCGCTGTGTCCCCTGCTGTGTCCAGCTGTGTCCCTGCAGTGACCCGCTGTGTCCCGCTATGTTCCTGCTGTGTCCCCACTGTGTCCTGCCGTGTACCCCGCTATATCCAGCTTTGTCCTTGCTGTGTCTCGCTGTGGCCCCCTCTGTGACACCCGCTGTGTCCTCCTGTGTCCCACGCTCTGTCCTATTGTGTCCCGCTATGTCCCGCTGTGTCCCCGCAGGTTCACCGCTGTTTCCCGCTGTGTCCCCCTGTGTTCCGTGGTGTCCCACTTTGTCTCCCGCTGTGTCCCCCGCTGAGTCCCCGCTGTGTCGCCGCTGTATCCTGCTGTGTCCTCCTCTGTCTCCCGCTCTGTCCCCCACTGTGTCTCACGCTTTGTCCCCGCTGTGTTCCACTGTGTCCCGCTGTGTCCCGCTGTGTCCTCCACTGTGACCCTTTGTGTCCCCAGCTGTGTACCCTGCTGTGTAACGCAGTGTCCCCGCA
>NW_012309756.1:0-2454 GCF_000151885.1 Dipodomys ordii | reverse complement strand
CTCCCGTTGTGTTAACAGCTGTGTACCCCGCTGTGTCCCTGCTGTATCGACGCTGTCTCGTTGGGTCCTGCTGTGTCTCTCTCTGTGTTCCCCACTGTGTCCCGCTGTGTCCCCCGCTGTGTCACTCGCTGTGTCCCCCGCTGTGTCCCTCTGTGTCCCCGCAGGTTCACCGCTGTTTCACACTGTGTCCTGCTGTGTTCCGTGGTGTCCCGCTTTGTCCCCCGCTGTGTCCCGCTGTGTCCACTGCTGGGTCCCCGCTGGGTCCCGCTGTGTCTCGCTGTGTCCCGCTGTGTCCTCGCTTTGTCCCATGCTATGTTAAGCTGTGTTCTCCCTGTGTCCCCCGCTGTGTCCCGTTGTGTCCCCCGCTGTTCCCCGCAGTGTCCCGCTGTGTCCCGCTGTGTCCCGCTGGGTCCCCCGCTGTGTCCCGCTGTGTCCCTCGCTGTGCCCCGCAGTGTCCCGATGTGTCCTGCTCTGTCCCCCACTCTGTTCCCCGCTGAGTCCTCTATGTGTCGCCGCTGTGTCCCCCTGTGTCCTCACTGTGTCCCCTGCTGTCTCCTGCTTTGTCCCACGCTGTGTCCCACTGCGTCCCGCTGTGTCCTCACTGTGTCCCCTGCTGTGTCCTGCTGTGTTCCCGCTGTGTCCCAAGCTGTGTCCCGCTTTGTCCCGCTGTGGGCCCCGCTGTGTCCCACTATGTTCTCGCAGTGTCCCCGCTGTGTCCCCGCTGTGTCCTCGCTGTGTTCCCCGCTGTGTCCCGCTGTGTCCCCCGCTGTGTCTCGCTGTGTCTACTGCTGTGCCCCCACTGTGTCCCGCTGTGTCCTGCTGTGTCCCGCTGTGTCCTCGCTGTGTCCCCCGCTGTGTCCCGTTGTGTCCCCAGCTGTGTACCCCACTGTGTCCCCCTGTGTCCCCGCTGTATCGACGCTGTGTCCCGCTGGGTCCCGCTGTGTCCTCTCTTTGTTCCCCGCTGTGTCCCACTGTGTCCCCCGCTGTGTCTCTCGATGTGTCGCGCTGTGTCCCCAGCTGTGTCCGGCTGTGTCACGCTGTGTCCCCCGCTGTGTCCTTGCTGTGTCCCCGCTGTGTCCCGCTGTGTCCCGCAGTGTCCCCAGCTGTGTCCCGCTGTGTCACCGCTGTGTCCCGCTGTGTCCTCGCTGTGTCCCCCGTTGTGTCCCGCTTTGTCCTTGCTGTGTACCCCGCTGTGTCCCTCTGTGTCCCCGGCTGTGTCCTGCTGTGTCCCCTGCTGTGTCCCCACTGTGTCACGCTGTGTTTCGCTGTGTCCGGCTGTGTCCTCGCTCTGTCTCATTCAGTGTCCAGCTGTGTCCTCCCTGTGTCCCCCGCTGTGTCCCTCTGAGTCCCCTGCTGTGTCCCGCTGAGTCCCGCTGTGTCACGCTCTGTCCCATCTGTGTCCCTCTGTGTCCAGCTCTGTCCCCGTTGTGTGTCCGCTGTGCCCCGCTGTGTACCCTTCTGTGTCCAGCTGTGTCCCCTCTGTCCCGCTGTGTCCCTTCTCTTTCCCCCGCTGTCCACCGCTGTGTCCCCCGGCTGTGTCCCGCAGTGTCCCCGCTGTGTAGCGCTGTGTCCTACTGTGTCCCGTGGTGTCCCGCTTTTTCCCCTCTATGTCCCCTGCTGAGTCCCCTCTGTGTCCCCGCTGTGTCCAGCTGTGTCCTCGCTGTGTCCTCCGCTGTCTCCCGCTTTGTCCCACGCTGTGTCCTACTGTGTCCCACTGTGTCCCTGCTGTGTCCCCCGCTGTGTCCCGCTGTGTCCCGCTGTGTTCCCCGCTGTGTCCTGCTGGGTCCAGATGTGTCCCTGCTGTGTCCGGCTGTGTCCCCTGCTGTGTCCCGCTGGGTCCCGCTGTGTCCCCCGCTGTGTACCGCTCTCTCCCCGCAGGTTCACCGCTGTTTCACGCTGTGTCCTGCTGTGTTCCGTGGTGTCCCGCTTTGTCCCCCGCTGTGTCCCACTGTGTCCACTGCTGGGTCCCTGCTGGGTCCCGCTGTGTCTCGTTGTTTCCCGCTGTGTCCTCGCATTGTCCCATGCTGTGTTCCGCTGTGTCCTCCCTGTGTCCCCCGCTGTGTCCTGCTGTGTCCCCCGCTGTGCCCCGCAGTGTCCCGCTGTGTCCCGCTGTGTCCTCGCTGTGTCAAACTGTGTCCCCCCTGTTTCCCCGCTGGGTCCTGCTGTGTCCCGCTGGGTCCCCCGCTTTCTCCCGCTGTGTCCCCGCAGTGTCCCCGCTGTGTCCCGCTGTGTCCCACTGTGTCATGTGGTGTCCCGCTTTGTCTCCCGCTATGTCCCCTGCTGAGTCCCCTCTGTGTCACCGCTGTGTCCCGCTGTGTCCCCTGCTGTGTCCCGCTGTGTCCCACTGTGTCATCCGCTGTGTCCTTGTTGTGTCCCTGCTGGGTCCCGCTGTGTCACCGCTGTGTCCCGCTGTGTTCCCGCTCTATAGACGCTGTGTACCGCTGTGTCCCCCGC
>NW_012309755.1:0-2454 GCF_000151885.1 Dipodomys ordii | reverse complement strand
GAAAGAGAAGGATTAGGAGTAGGAGAAAGATACGGATAAGCAGAAGCAGAAAGAGAAGGAGAATGAGAAGGAGAAGCAGGAGAAGCAGAAGAAGCAGAAGCAGGAGAAGCAGAAGCAGAAGAAACATAGGAAGGAGAAGAAGCAGAAGGAGAAGCAGAAACAGAAGGAAAAGCAGAAAGAGAAGCAGAAGAAGCAGAATCTGAGAAGCAGAAGGAGAAGCAGAAGCAGAAAGAGAAGCAAAAGCAGAAGGAGAAGGAGAAGGGGAAGCAGAAGAAGCAGAAGAAGCAGAGGCAGTAGCAGAAGAAGCAGAAGATGCAGAAGCAGAAGGAGAAGCAGAAGGAAAACCAGAAGAACGAGAAGGAGAAGGAGTAGGAGAAACAGAAGGAGAAGCAGAAAGAGAAGCAGAAGAAGGAGCAGGAGAAGGAAAAGAAGCAGGAGAAGCAGAAAGAACAGCAGAAGGAGAAGCAGAAGCAGAAGCAGAAGTAGAAGCAGAAGTAGAAGCAGAAAAAGGAGAAGCAGAAGGAGAAGCATAAAGAGAAACAGAAGGAGAAGCAGGAGAAGCAGAAGCAGGAGAAGCAGAATCAAAAGAAATAGAAGAAGGATAAGAAGCAGAAGCAGAAAGAGAAGCAGAAACAGAAGGAGAAGTAGAAATAGAAGCAGTAGAAGCTGAAGAAGCAGAAGCAGAACCTCAAGCAGAAGGAGAAGCAGGAGAAGCAGAAGAAGCAGAATCTGGAGAAGAAGGAGAACCAGAAGGAGAAGCAGAAGCAGAAAGAGAAGCAAAAGCAGAAGGAGAAGCAGAAAGGGAAGCAGAAGAAACAGAAGAAGCAGAAGCAGAAGCAGTAGCAGAAGAAGCTGAAGATGCAGAAGCAGATAGAGAAGCAGAAGGAATAGCAGAATAACGACAAGGAGAAACAGAAGGAGAAGAAGAATGAGAAGCAGAAGGAGAAGCAGGAAAAACAGAAGAAGCAGAAACAGACGGAGAAGCAGAAGAAGGAGAAGCAGAAGCAGAAGAAGAAGCAGAAGGAAAAGCACATGCAGAAGGAGATGCAGAAGTAGTAGCAGGAGAAGCAGAAGAAGCAGAAGCAGAAGGAGAAGAAGAAGGAGAAGAAGAAGAATCAGAAGAAGCAGAAGGAGAAGTAGAAAGACAAGCCGACGAAGAGAAGCAGAACGAGAAGCAGGAGAAGCAGAAGAAGCAGAGCGGGAGAAGCAGAAGAAGAAGAAATAGAAGGAGCAGAAGCAGAAGGAGGAGCAGAAGCAGAAGGAGAAGCAGAAAGAGAAGCAGGAAAAGTAGAAGAAGCAGAAGCTGAAGAAGCAGAAGCAGAAGAAACAGGAGAAGGACAAGAAGCAGAAGGAGAAGCAGAAAGAGAAGCACTAGAAGCAGAAGACGCAGGAAAAGCAGAAGCAGCAGAAAGAGAAGAAGAAGAAGAAGAAGAAGAAGAAGAAGAAGAAGAAGAAGAAGAAGAAGAAGAAGAAGAAGAAGAAGAAGAAGAAGAAGAAGAAGAAGAAGAAGAAGAAGAAGAAGAAGAAGGAGAAGGAGAAGGAGAAGGAGAAGGAGAAGGAGAAGAAGAAGGAGAAGGAGAAGCAGTAGAAGCAGAAGAAGCAGAAGCAGGAGAAAAAGAATAAGCATAAGAAGCAGAATCAGAGAGAGAAGCAGAAGAAGGAGAAGCAGAAGCAGAAGAAGCAGCAGAAGGAGAAGCAGAAGCAGAAGAAGCAGCAGAAGGAGAAGCAGAAGCAGAATAAGCAGCAGAAGGAGAAGCAGAAGCAGAAGAAGATGCCGAAGGAGAAGCAAGAGAAGCAGAAGAAGGAGAAGGAGAAAGCGAAAGAGAAGGATTAGGAGTAGGAGAAGCAAAAGGATAAGCAGAAGCAAAAGAGACGCAGAAGGAGAAGCAGCACGAGAAGTAGGAGAAGCAGGAGAAGCAGAAGCAGGAGAAGCAGAAGAAACAGAAGACGCAGAAGCAGAATGAGAAGCAGAATGAGAAATTGAAGCAGAAGCAGAAGCAGAAGGAGAAGCAGAAGAAGAAGGCGAAGCAGAAGAAGGAGAAGGAGAAGCAGAAAGAGAAGCAGAAAGAGAAGCAGCACGAGAAGTAGGAGAAGCAGAAGCAGGAGAAGCAGAAGAAACAGAAGACGCAGAAGCAGAATGAGAAGCCGAAGGAGAAATTGAAGCAGAAGCAGAAGCAGAAGGAGAAGCAGAAGCAGAAGGAGAAGCAGAGGAAGGAGAAGGAGAAGCAGAAAGAGAAGCACAACGAGAAGCAGGAGAAGCAGAAGCAGGAGAAGCGGAAGCAGAAGAAACATAGGAAGGAGAAGAAGCAGAAGGAGAAGCAAAAACAGAAGGAAAAGCAGAAAGAGAAGCAGGAGAAGCAGAAGAAGCAGCAGCAGGAGAAGCAGAAGCAGAAGAAGCAGAAGCAGAACCTGAAGCAGAAGGAGAAGCAGGAGAAGCAGAAGAAGCAGAATGAG
>NW_012309754.1:0-2454 GCF_000151885.1 Dipodomys ordii | reverse complement strand
AGAGGAGAAGCAGAAGCAGAAGAAGGAGAAGGAGAAGCAGAAAGAGAAGCAGAAAGAGAAGCAGAACGAGAAGCAGGAGAAGCAGAAGCAGGAGAAGCAGAAGCAGAAGAAACATAAGAAGGAGAAGAAGCAGAAGGAGAAGCAGAAACAGAAGGAAAAGCAGAAATAGAAGCAGGAGCAGCAGAAGAAGCAGCAGCAGGAGAAGCAGAAGCAGAAGGAGCCGAAGAAGCAGAAGCAGAACCTGAAGCATAAGGAGATACAGGAGAAGCAGAAGAAGCAGAATCTGGAGAAGCAGAAGGAGAAGCAGAAGCAGAAAGAGAAGCAAAAGCAGAAGGAGAAGCATAAGGAGGAGCAGAAGAAACAGAAGAAGCAGAGGCAGTAGCAGAAGATGTAGAAGCAGAAGGAGAAGCAGAAGGAAAAGCAGAAGAACGAGAAGGAGAAGGAGAAGGAGAAACAGGAGTAGAAGCAGAAAGAGAAGCAGAAGAAGGAGCAGGAGACGGAAAAGCAGCAGGAGAAGCAGAAAGAGAAGCAGAAGGAGAAGCAGGAGATGCAGAAACAGGAGAAGCAGAAGAAAAAGGAGAAGGACAAGAAGCAGAAGCAGAAGGAGAAGCAGAAACATAAGGAGATGCAGAAAGAGAAGGAGGGAAAGCAGAAGAAGTAGAAGCAGGAGAAACAGAAGCATAAGAATGCGAAGACGCAGAAGCAGAATCTGAAGCAGAAGGAGAAGCAGGAGAAGCAGAAGAATCAGAATCTGGAGAAGCAGAATGAGAAGCAGAAGGAGAAGCAGAAGCAGAAAGAGAATCAAAAGCAGAAGGAGAAGCAGAAGAAACAGAAGAAGTAGAAGCAGTAGCAAGTGTAGCAGAAGCAGAAGGAAAAGCAGAAAAGCAGGAAGGAGAAGGAGAAACAGAAGGAGAAGTAGAAGGAGAAGCAGAAAGAGAAGCAGGTAAAGCAGAAGAAGAAGAAGCAGAAGGAGAATCAGAAGGAGAAGCAGAAGAAGGAGAAGGAGAAACAGAAGCAGAAGAAGATGCAGAAGGAGAAGCAGGAGAAGCAGAAGAAGCAGAAGCAGGAGAAGCAGAAGAAGCAGAATCTGGAGAAGCAGAAGGAGAAGCAGAAGCAGAAAGAGAAGCAAAAGCAGAAGGAGAAGCAGAAGAAACAGAAGAAGCAGAGGCAGTAGCAGAAGAAGCAGAAGATTCAGAAGCAGAAGGAGAAGCAGAAGGAAAAGCAGAAGAACGAGAAGGAGAAGGAGAAACAGGAGTAGAAGCAGAAAGAGAAGCAGAAGAAGGAGCAGTAGAAGGAAAAGCAACAGGAGAAACAGAAAGAGCAGCAGAAGGAGCAGCCAGAAAAGCAGAAACAGGAGAAGAACAAGCAGAAGAAACAGGAGAAGGACAAGAAGCAGAAGCAGAAGGAGAAGCAGAAAGAGAAGGAGGGGAAGCAGAAGAAGCAGAAGCAGGAGAAGCAGAAGCATAAGAATCCGAAGAAGCAGAAGCAGAACATGAAGCAGAAGGAGAAGCAGGAGAAGCAGAAGAATCAGAATCTGGAGAAGCAGAATGAGAAGCAGAAGGAGAAGCAGAAGCAGAAAGAGAATCAAAAGGAGAAGGAGAAGCAGAAGAAACAGAAGAAGTAGAAGCAGTAGTAGTTGTAGCAGAAGCAGAACGAGAAGCAGAAGGAAAAGCAGAAGAACAAGAAGGAGAAGGAGAAACAGAAGGAGAAGCAGAAAGAGAAGCAGGTAAAGCAGAAGAAGAAGAAGCAGAAGAAGAATAAGAAGGAGAAGCAGAAGAAGGAGAAGGAGAAGCAGAAGCAGAAAAATATGCAGAAGGAAAAGCAGAAGAAGCAGAAGCAGAAGGAGAAGCATGAAAAGAAGAAGAAGCAGAAGCAAAAGAAGGAGAAGGAGAAGCAGAGGCAGAAGAAGAAGCATAAGGCCAAGCACAAGCAGAAGGAGATGCAGAAGGAGAAGCAGAAGAAGCAGAAGATGAAGGAGAAGCAGAAGTAGGAGAAGGAGAAGGAGGAGAAGCAGAAGCAGAAGGAGAAGCAGAATCAGAATGAGAAGCAGAAAGAGAAGCAGGAGGAGGACAAGAAGCAGAAGCAGGAGAAGCCGAAAGAGAAGAAGCAGAAGAAGCAGAATCAGAATCAGAAGTAGAAGCAGAAACAGAAGGAGAAGCAGCAGAAGAAGTAGAATTAGAAATTCAGGCAGGAGAAACAGAAGAAGCAGAAGCAGAAGCAGAAGGCGAAGCAAAAAGAGAAGGAGAAGGAGAAGGAGAAGAAGCAGCAGAAGGAGAAGCAGCAGAAGAAGCAGAAAAACAAGCAGGAGAAGCAGAAGCACAAAGAGAAGTAGAAGCAGAAGAAGCAGAAGCAGAAGAAGAAGCAGTAGAAGCATAAGAAGCAGAAGCAGGAGAAGCAGAAATAGAAGAAATAAAGAAGCATAAGATGCAGAAGCAGATGGAGAAACAGAAGAAG
>NW_012309753.1:0-2455 GCF_000151885.1 Dipodomys ordii | reverse complement strand
TCAGCTGTGCACCCCGCTGTGTCCCGCTGTGTCCCCGCTCTAACGGCACTGGGTCCCGCTGGGTCCCGCTATGTCCTCCCTGTGTTCCCCGCTGTGTCCCGCTGTGTCCCCTGCTGTGTCCCGCTGTGTCTCACTGTGTCCCGCTGTGTCCTCGCTGTGTTCTCCGCTGTATCCGGATGTGTCCCCCGCTGAGTCCCCGCTGTGTCCCTGCTGTGTCCCAATGTGTCCTCGCTGTGTCCCCCGCTCTGTTCCGCTGTGTCCTCGCTTTTTTACCCTCTGTGTCCCGCTGTGTCCCTGCTTTATCGACGCTGGGTCCCGCTGGGTCCTGCTGTGTCATCCCTGTATCCCCCACTGTGTCCCTGCTGTGTCCCCGCTGTGTCCCGCTGTGTACTGCTGTGTCCCCCGCTGAGTCCCGTTGTGTCCCTCTGTGTCCCCCGCTGTGTCCCCCGCTATGTCTTGCTGTGTCCCCCGCTGTGTCCCTCTGTGTCCTTGCTGTGTCCCCCGTTGTGTGCCGCTGTGTCCTCACTGTGTCCCCCGCTGTTTCCCGCTGTGTCCTGCTGTGTCACGCGGTTTCCCCGCTGTGTGCCAGCTGTGTCCCTCTGTGTACCCCGCTGTGTCCAGCTTTGTCCCCGCTGTGTCTCGCTGTGTCCCACGCTCTGTCCCCCACTGTGTCCCGCTGTGTTCCCCGCTGTTTCCCACTGTGTCCCCAACTGTGTACCACTGTGTCCCCGCAGGTTCCCCTCTGTTTCCCGCTGTGTCCCGCTGTGTTCCGTGGTGTCCTCGCTGTGTCCCCCTGCTGTGTCCCGTTGTGTCCCGCTGTGTCCTGGCTTTGTCCCCCACTGTGTCCCGCTGTGTCCCCCGCTGTTTCCCACTGTGTCCCCCACTGTGTACCGCTGTGTCCCCGCAGGATCCCCTCTGTTTCCCGCTGTGTCCCGCTGTGTTCCGTGGTTTCCTCGCTGTGTCCCCCTGCTGTTTCCCGCTGTGTCCCGCTGTGTCCCCCACTGTGTCCCCCGCTGTGTCCCTATGTGTCCCACGCTTTGTCCCCCTGTGTCCCCGCTGTGTCCCGCTGTTTCCCACTGTGTTCTGTGGTGTCCCGCTTTGTCCCCCGCTGAGTCCTCCATGTGTCCCCCGCTGTGTCCCGCTGTGTCCCCCGCTGTGTCCCGCTGTGTCCACTGCTGGGACCCGGCTGTGTCCCGCTGTGTCCCGCTGTGTCCTCACTGTGTCCCACTCTGTGTTCCGTTGTGTCCTCCGCTGTGTCCCGCTGTGTCCCCCGCTGTGCCCTGCAGTGTCCCGCTCTGTCCCGCTGTGTCCTCGCTGTGTCCCGCTGTGTCCCGCTGTGTCCCCCACTGTTTCCCCTGCTGTGTCCGGCTGTGTCCCCCACTGTGTCCCACTCTGCCCCCCTCTGTGTCCCCCTGTGTCCCCCGCTGTGTCCCACTGTGTCCCCACAGTGTCACTGCTGTTTCCTGCTGTGTCCCGCTGTGTTCCGTGGTGTCCCTCTTTGTCTCCCGCTGTGTCCCCCGCTGTGTCCCGCTTTGTCCGACTGTGTCCCGCTCTGTCCCCGCTGTGTCCCGCTGTGTCCCGCTGTGTCCCACTGCGTCCCGCTGTGTCCCGCTGTGGCCCCACTGTGTCCCGTTGTGTCCACAGCTTTGTACCATGCAGTGTAACGCTGTGTCTCCGCTGTATCGACGCTGTGTCCCGCTGGGTCCCGATGTGTCCTCGCTGTGTTCCCCGCTGTGTCCAGCTGTTTCCCCCACTTTGTCCCACACTGTGTCCTCGCTCTGTCCCCTGCTGTGTCCCTCTGTGTCCCGCTGTGTCCTCGCTGTGTCCCCCTCTGTGTCCCGCTGTGTCCCCCGCCGTGTCCCACTGTGTCCTGCTGTGTCCTGCTGCGTCCCCGCTGTGTCCCGCTGTGTCCCGCTTTGTCCCCCACTGTGTCCCGCAGTGACCCCGCTGTGTCCCGCTGTGTCCCACTGTGTCCCGTAGTGTCCCGCTTTGTCCCCCGCTGTGTCCCCGGCTGAGTCTCGCTGTGTCCCCACTCTGTCCTTTCTGTGTCCCCCGCTGTGTCCTGCTCTGTTCCCCACTGTGTCTCCCGTTTTGTCCCCGCTGTGCCCCGCTGTGTCCCGCTGTGTCCCGCTGTGTCCCCCACTGTGTCTCGTTGTGTCAACAGTTGTGTACCCCGTTGTGTCCCTGCTGTATCGACGCTGTGTCTCGCTGGGTCCTGCTTTGTCTCTCTCTGTGTTCCCCACTGTGTCCCGCTGTGTCCCCCGCTGTGTCCCCCGCTGTGTCCCGCTGTGTCCCGCTGTGTCCCCCGCTGTGTCCTTGCTGTGTCCCCGCTGTGTCCCGCTGTGTCCCGCAGTGTCCCCCGCTGAGTCCCGTTGTGTCACCGCTGTGTCCCGCTGTTTCCCCGCTCTATCGACGCTGTTTCCCGCTGGGTCCCGCTGTGTCCTCTCTTTGTTGA
>NW_012309752.1:0-2455 GCF_000151885.1 Dipodomys ordii | reverse complement strand
TGCAGGAACTTGCGGGACACAGGGGGTACACAGCGGGACAAAGCGGGGTACACAGCGGGACACAGCGCGACAAAGCTTGGGACACAGCGGGACACAGCGGGGGACACAGAGGGGTACACAGCGGGACACAGCAGGGAAGACAGCGAGGACACAGCAGAACACAGCGTGGGACACAGCCAGGACCCAGCGGGACCCAGCGGGGAACACAGGGAGGACACAGCGGAACCCAGCGGAACACAGCGTCGCTACAGCGGGGACACATCGGGACACAGCGGGGTACACAGCTGGGGACACAACGGGCCACAGCAGGGGACACAGAGAGGACACAGCGGAACACAGCGGGAACACTGCAGGAACATAGCGGGACACAGTGGGGGACACAGCGGGACACAGCTTGGGACACAGCAGGGACACAACGGGACACAGCTTGGGACACAGCGAGGACACAGTGGGACACAGCATGGGACACAGAGAGGACACAGCGGGACATAGCAGGGGACACAGCAAGGACACAGCGGGACACAGCGGGGGACACAGCGGGATACAGCTGGAACATAGCGGGACACAGCGGGAAACAGTGGGGGACATAGGGGGGACACAGCGGGACTCAGCGGGAGACACAGCAGTACACAGCGGGACATAGCAGGACACAGCGGGGGACACAGAGGGGTACACAGCGGGACACAGCGGGGAACACAGCGAGGACACAGCAGGACCCAACGGGACACAGCGTCGATACAGCGGGGACACAGGGGGCCACAGCGGGGTACACAGCTGGAGACACATCGGGACACAGTGGGGGACACCACGAGGACACAGCAGAACACAGCGGGGACAAAGCGGGGGACACAGCGGTACACAGCAGAACACAGCGGGGACACAGCAGGGGACAGCAGGGACACAGCGGGGGACAAGGGGAACACAGCAGGACAAAGCGGGGGAAACAGGGGGAGACACAGCGGGACACAGCAGGGGACAAGCGAGGACAGAGTGGGACACAGCGGGACACAGAGGGGGACACAGCGCAACCAAGCGTGGGATACAGCAGGGACACAGCAGGAACACAGCGGGGAACACAGCGGGACACAACGGGGCACACAGCGAGGACACAACGGGACCCAGCGGGACACAGCGTCGATACAGCGGGGACACAGCGGGACACAGCGGGGTACACAGCTGGGGACACAAACGGTCCCAGTGGGGGACACAGCGGGACACAGCGGGATACAGTGGGACACAGCGGAGACAAATCATGAGACACAGCGGGGGACAGAGCGGGAGACAAATCATGAGACACAGCGGGGGACACAGCGGGACATAGCAGGGGACACAGCAAGGACACAGCGGGACACAGCGGGGGACACAGCGGGACATAGCAGGGGACACAGCAAGGACACAGCAGTACACAGCGGGACACAGCGGGACACAGCGAGGACACAGCAGGGACACAGTGGGGGACACACCGGGACACGGCGGGGGACACAGAGGGGTACACAGCGGGACACAGCAGGGAAGAAAGAGAGGACACAGCGGAACACAGCGTGGGACACAGCCAGGACACAGCGGGACACAGCGGGGACAGAGCAGTAGACACAGCGGGACACAGTGAGGGATACAGTGGGACACAGCGGGGGACACAGGGAGGACACAGTGGGACCAAGCGGGACCCAGCGTCGATACAGCGGGGACACAGCGGGACACAGCGGGGTACACAGCTGGGACACAACAGGACACTGCGGGGGACACAGCGAGGACACAGCGGGACACAGCGGGGACACTGCAGAAACATAGCGGGACACAGCCGGGTACACAGCGGGACACAGCGGGACACAGCTGGGGACACATCGGGGACACAAAGGGACACAGTGGGGGCACAGCGGGACACAGCGGGACACAGTGGGACATAGCGGGGACAAAGCGTGAGACACAGCAGGGGACAGTGCGGGACACAGTGGGGGACACAGCGAGGACACAGCGGGACACAGCGGGGACACAGCGGGGACTCAGTGGGGGACACAGCGGGGGACAATGCAGGACACCACGGAACACAGCGGGACACAGCGGGAAAAAGCAGTGACCCTGTGGGGACACAGCGGGACACAGAGGGGCAAAGCGGGACACACTGGCGTACACAGACAGACATAGTGGGGGACAGAGCGTGGGACACAGCGAGACACAGCGGGGACAAAGCTGGACACAACGGGGTACACAGAGGGACACAGTGGGGAAACAGCGTGACACAGCTGGACAAAGCTGGACAAAGCGGGGGACACTGTGTGACACAGCGTGGGACACAGCGAGGACACAGCGGGACACAGCAGGGGACAGAGCAAAGACACAGCGGGACACAGCGGGGAAAAAAGCGGTACACAGCGGGGGACACAGCGGGGGACACAGCGAGACACAGCGGGACACAGTGGGGGATACAGGGGGGACACAGCGGGACACAGCGGGG
>NW_012309751.1:0-2455 GCF_000151885.1 Dipodomys ordii | reverse complement strand
GATACAGCAGGACACAACGGGACACAGTGGAGGATACAGCCGGACAATTGGGGACAGAGCGGGGGACACAGAGGGACTCAGCGGGGACACAGCGGGACACATCGGGGACAGAGCGGGACACAGTGGGACACAGCTGGGGACACAGCGAGGACACAGCGGGACACAGTGGGGGAAAAAGCAGGACACAGCGGGGACACAGCAGTGGACACAGCGGGACACAGTGGGACACAGCGGGTGACACAGGGGGCCACAGCGGGACACAGCGGGGACACAGCGGGACTCAGCGGGGGACACAGCAGTATACAGCAGGATACGGCGGGGACACAGCAGGGACACAGCGGGGGACACAGCGGGACACAGCGGGACACAGCGGGAGACACAGCGGGACACAGATGGGGACACAGAGGGGTACACAGTGGGACACAGTGGGGAATACAGCGAGGACACAGCGAGATCCAACGGGACACAGCGTCGATACAGCGGGGACACAGCAGGACACAGCGGGGTAAACAGCTGGGGACACAACGGGACACATCAGGGGACACAGCGAGGACCCAGCAGAACACAGATTGGGACACAGTGAGGACACAGAGGGACACAGCGGGGACACACCGGGACACTGAGGGTCAAAGCAGGGACACAGCGGGACACAGCAGGACACAGCGTGGGACGCAGCTGGACACAGCGGGGGGCACAGCGAGGACACATTGGGACACAGCGGGGACACAGCAGTAGACACAGCGTGACCCAGTGGGGGACAAAGCGGGACACAGCGGGGACTCATCGGGGGACACAGCGGGGGAAAACCTGGGACACCACGGGATACATTGGGACACAGCGTGACACAGCGGGGACACTGCGGGAACATAGGGGGACACAGCGGGGTACACAGCGGGACACAGCGGGACACAGCGGGGGACACAGCGGGGACACAGAGGGACACAGTGTGGGGCAAAGCAGGAGACAGCGGGGGACACAGCGAGGACACAGCTGGACACAGCGGGGAACACAGCGGGACACAGCTGGGGACACAGAGGGGTACACAGCGGGACACAGCGGGAAACACAGCGAGGACACGGGGGGGGACAAAGCAGGACACCACGGGACACAGTGTTACACAGCGGGACACAGCGGGACACAGCGGGGACACTGCAGGGACACAGCGGGACAAAGCGGGGACACAGCGGGACACAGCGGGACACAGAGGGGAACACAGCAGGGGACAGCAGGGGACAGAGAGGGGACACAGCGGGACACAGCGGGGACACAGCTGGACACAGCGGTGTACACAGCGGACGTCAGTGGGGGACACAGCAGTACACAGCGGGACTCAGTAGGACACAGCGGGGGACACAGCGAGATACAGCGGGTCAGAGCAGGGGAAACAGGGGGAAACAGCGGGGGACACAGAGGGGTACACAACAGGATACAGCGGGGAACACAACGAGGACACAGCGGGACCAAGCGGGACACAGCGTCGATACAGCGGGTACACAGCGAGACACAGCAGGGTTCACAGTGAGGTCACAAAGGGACACATCGGAGGACACAGCAAGGACACAGCCGGTCACAGCGGGACACAGCGTGAGACAAAGCAGGAGACAGCGGGGGACACAGCGAGGACACAGCTGGACACAGCGGGGTACACAGCAGGACACAGCGGAGGACACAGAGGGGTACACAGCGGGACACAGCGGGAAACACAGCGAGGACACAGTGGGGGACAAAGAGGGACAACACGGGACACAGTGTGACACAGCGGGACACAGCGGGGACACAGCTGAACACAGCGGGGTACAAAGCGGACACAGTGGGCACATATTGGGGACACAGCGGGACACAGCGGGGACAGAGCTGGACAGACCGTGACACAGCGAGGACACATTGGGACACAGCGGGGACACAGAGGAACTCAGCGGGGGACACAGCAGTACACAGTGGGGGACACAGAGGGGTACACAGCGAGACACAGCGGGGAACACAGCGAGGACACAGCGGGACACAGCGGGACACAGCGTCGATACAGCTTGTACACAGCGGGACACAGTGGAGTACACAACTGGGGACACAACGGGACACAGCAGGGGACACAGCGAGGACACAGCAGAACACAGCCTGGGACACAGCGAGGACACAGCGAGGACACAGCGGGGACACAGCGGGACACAGCGCGGACACAGAAGGGACACAGCAGTCACACAGCGGAGGACACAGCGGGACACAACGGGACACAGCGGGGACACAGCCTGACACAGCGGGGTACACAGTGGAAGTCAGCGGGGGACACAGCGGGACACAGCGGGGACACAGCAGGGACACAGCGGGGGACACAGCAAGATACAGTGGGTCACAGCGGAGGATACAGCGGGACACAGCGGGGGACACAGAGGGGTACACAGCGGGACACAGCGGGGAACACAGCGAGGACACAGCGGGACACAGCTTGGATAAAGCG
>NW_012309750.1:0-2455 GCF_000151885.1 Dipodomys ordii | reverse complement strand
CCAGAAAGAGAAGCAGAATGAATAGCAGTAGATCGAGTAGGAGAAATAGTAGGAGAAGCAGAAGGAGATGCAGGAAAAGCAGAAGAAACAGAAGCAGACGGAGAAGCAGAAGAAGGAGAAGGAGAAGCCAGAGCAGAATAAGAAGCAGAAGGAAAAGCACAAGCAGAAGGAGATGCAGAAGGAGAAGCAGTAAATGTAGAAGACGCAGAAGCAGAAGGAGAAGAAGAAGGAGAAGAATCAGAGTCAGAAGAAGCAGAAGCAGAAATAGAAAGAGAAGCCGACGAAGAGAAGCAGAACGAGAAGCAGGAGAAGCAGAAGAAGCACAAGCGGGAGAAGCAGAAGTAGAAGAAACAGAAGAAGGAGAAGGAGCAGAACCAGAAGGAGAAGCAGAAGGAGAAGCAGAAAGAGAAGCAGGAAAAGCAGAAGAAGCAGAAGCAGGAGAAGCAGAAGGAGAAGAAACAGGAGAAGGACAAGAAGCAGAAAGAGAAGCAGTAGAAGCAGAAGAGGCAGGAAAAGCAGAAGCACAAGAAAGAGAAGAAGAAGAAGACGAAGAAGAAGAAGAAAAAGAAGCAGCAGCATAAGGAGAAGCATAAGGAGAAGCATAAGGAGAAGCATAAGGAGAAGTATAAGGAGAAGGAGTAGAAGCAGAAGAAGCAGAAGCAGGAGAAGCTGAAGCAGAAGAAAAAGAATAAGCAAAAGAAGCAGAAGCAGAAGCAGTGAGAGAAGCAGAAGAAGGAGAAGGAGAAGGAGCAGCAGAAGGAGAAGCAGAAGCAGAAAGAGAAGCAGAAACAGAAGGAGAACAAGAAGGAGAAGCAGGAGAATCAGAAGAAGCAGAAAGAGAAGGAGAAGAAGGAGAAGCAGAAGTAGAATCCGAAGAAACAGAAGAAGAAGAAGCAGAAGAAACAGAAGCAAAAGAAACAGAAGAAGGAGAAGAGCAGAAGCAGAAGCAGAAGGAGAAGCAGAAGGAGAAGCAGAAAGAGAAGCAGGAGAACCAGAAGAAGCAGGAGAAGCAGAAAAAGAAGAAACAGGAGAAGCCGAAGAAGCAGAAGCAGAATCTGAAGCAGAAGGAGAAACAGAAGAAGCACAATCTGAAGCAGAAGCAGAAGAAACAGAAATAGTAGAATAAGCAGAAGCATAAGCACCAGGACAAGCAGAAGAAAAAGAAGGAGAAGGCGAAAGAGAAGGATTAGGAGTAGGAGAAGCAAAAGGATAAGCTGAAGCAGAAAGAGACGCAGAAGGAGAAGCAGCACGAGAAGTAGGAGAAGCAGGAGAAGCAGAAGCAAGAGAAGCAGAAGAAACAGAAGACGCAGAAGCAGAATGAGAAGCAGAAGGAGAAATTGAAGCAGAAGGAGAAGCAGAAACAGAAGGAGAAGCAGAAGAAAGAGAAGTAGAAGCAGAAAGAGAAGCAGAACGAGAAGCAGGAGAAGCAGAAGCAGGAGAAGCAGAAACAGAAGAAACAGAAGAAGGAGAAGAAGCAGAAGGAGAAGCAGAAACAGAAGGAAAAGCAGAAAGAGAAGCAGGAGAAGCAGAAGAAGCAACAGAAGGAGAAGCAGAAGCAGAAGCCGAAGAAGCAGAAGCAGAACCTGAAGAAGAAGAAGCAGAAGAAGCAGAATCTGGAGAAGCAGAAGGAGAAGCAGAAGCAGAAAGAGAAGCAAAAGCAGAAGGAGAAGCAGAAGGAGAAGCAGAAGAAACAGAAGAAGCAGAGGCAGTAACAGAAGAAGCAGAAGATGTAGAAGCAGAAGGAGAAGCAGAAGGAAAAGCAGGAGAAGCAGAAAGAGAAGCCGAAGAAGGAGCAGGAGAAGGAAAAGCAGCAGGAGAAGCAGAAAGAGCAGCAGAAGGGGAAGCAGGAGATGCAGAAACTTGAGAAGCAGAAGCAGAAGAAACACTAGAAGGACAAGAAGCAGAAGCAGAGGAGAAGCAGAAACAGAAGGAGAAGCAGGAAGAGAAGGAGGGAAAGCAGAAGAAGCAGAAGCAGGAGAAGCAGAAGCATAAGAATGTGAAGAAGCAGAAGGAGAACCTGAAGCAGAAGGAGAAGCAGGAGAAGCAGAAGAAGCAGAATCTGGAGAAGCAGAAGGAGAAGCAAAAGGAGAAGCAGAAGCAGAAAGATAATCAAAAGCAGAAGGAGAAGCAGAAGAAACAGAAGAAGTAGAAGCAGTAGCAGTTGTAGCAGAAGCAGAACGAGAAGCAGAAGGAAAAGCAGAAGAACAAGAAGGAGAAGGGAAAGAGAAGGACAAGCAGTAGGAGAATAAGAAGGAGAAGCAGAAGAAGGAGAAGCAGAAGAAGATGCAGAAGGAGAAGCAGAAGCAGAAGGAGAAGAAGGAAAAGCAGAAGAAGCAGAAGCAAAAGGAGTAGCTTATGAAGGAGAAGGAGAAAGCAGATGCAGAAGCATAAGGACTTGCACAAGCAGAAGGAGGTGTAGAAGGAAATAGCTGTGAGAACTCAGAAGAAGCAGAAG
>NW_012309749.1:0-2455 GCF_000151885.1 Dipodomys ordii | reverse complement strand
GTCCTCGCTGTGTCCCGTACTGTGTCCCACTGTGTGCCCCGCTGTGTGGCGCTGAGTCAGGCTGTGTCCCGCTCTGTCCCCGCTGTGTCCCGCTGTGTCCTGCTGTGTCACCTCTGTGTCCCCCTGTGTCCTTGCTGTGTCCCCAGATGTGTCCCCTTGTATCCCCCGCTGTGTCCAACTGTGTCTCGCTGTGTCCCGCTCTGTCCCCGCTGTGTCCCACTGGTTCCCGCTCTGTCCCCCGCTGTGTCTCACGCTTTGTCCCCGCTGTGTCCCGCTGTGTCCCGCTTTGTCCCGCTGTGTCCCCCACTGTGTCCCGTTGTGTCCCCAGCTGTGTACCCCGCTGTGTCCCGCTGTGTCCCCGCTGTATCGACGCTGTGTCCCACTGGGTCCCACTGTGTCCTCGCTGTGTCCTCGCTGTGTCCTCCGCTGTGTCCCCCTGTGTCCTAGCTGTGTCCTCGCTGTGTACCCCGCTGTGTCCCGCTGTGTCGCCGCTGTATCGACGCTGTGTCCCACTGGGTCCCACTGTGTCCTCGCTGTGTCCTCGCTGTGTTCCTCGCTGTGTCCCGCGGGGCCCCTGCTGTGTCCTCCTGTGTCCTAGCTGTGTGTCACGCTTTGTCCCCGCTGTGTCCCGCTGTATCCCGCAGTGTCCCCCACTGTGTCGCCCGCTGTGTCCCTGCTGTGTCTCGCTGTGTCCCCCCTGTGTCCCCCCTGTGTCCCCGCTGTGTCCCGCTGTGTCCCCCTCTGTCCCCCACAGTGTCCTACACTGTGTCCCCGCAGTGTCCCGCTGGGTCCCACTGTGTCCCCTGCTGGGTCCCCGCTGGGTCCCGCTGTGTCGCGCTGTGTCCCGCTGTGTCCTCACTGTATTCCCCGCTCTGTCCTGCTTTGTCCTCGCTGTGTCCCCTGCTGTGTCCCCCGCTGTGTCCCGCTGTGTCAGGCTGTGTCCCGCTCTGTCCCAGCTGTGTCCCGCTGTGTCCGGCTGTGTGCCTGCTGTGTCCCGCTATGTCCCACTGTGTCCCCCACTTTGTCCCGCTGTGTCCCCGCAGTGTCCCCGCTGTGTCCCACTGTGTCCCGTGGTGTCCCGCTTTGTCCCCCGCTGTGTCGCGCTGTGTTCCGCTGTGTCCTCTCTGTGTCCTGCTGTGTCCTCGCTGTGTCCCCCGCTGTGTCCCGCTCTGTCCCTCGCTGTGTCACGCTGTGTCACGCTGTGTCCCACTCTGTCCCCGCTGTGTCCTGCTTTGTCCCCCGTTGTGTCCCGTTGTGTCCCCAACTGTGTACCCCACTGTGTCCCCCCTGTGTCCCCGCTGTGTCCCGCTGTGTCCTCCTCTGTCCCCCGCTATGTCCCCACTGTGTCCCCGCAGTGTCCCGCAGGGTCCCACTGTGTCCCCTGCTGGGTCCCCGCTGGGTCCCACTGTGTCCCGCTCTGTCCCGCTGTGTCCTCGCTGTATCCCCCGCTCTGTCCCGCTGTGTCCTCGCTGTGTCCCCTGCTGTGTCCCACTGTGTGCCCTGCTGTGTCCTGCTGTGTCCCCGCTGTGTGCCGCTGTGTCCCCCGCTGTGCCCCGCTGTGTCCACTGCTGTGTCCCCGATGTGTCCCGCTGTATCCCCCGCTGTGTCCCGCTGTGTCCTCGCTGTGTTCCCCGCTGTGTCCCGCTGTGTCCCCCGCTGTATCCCGCTGTGTCCCCCGTTGTGTTTCCCGCTGTGTCCCCGCTGTGTCCTGCTGTGTCCCCTGCTGTGTCCCTGCTGTGTCCCGCTGTGTCCCGCTGTGTCCTCCCTGTATTCCCCGCTCTGTCCCGCTGTGTCCCACTGTGTCCTCGCTGTGTCCCCCGCTTAGTCCCGCTGTGTCCCCCGCTGTGTCCCGCTGTGTCTCCCGCTTTGTCCCTGCTGTGTCCCGCTGTGTCCCGCTGTGTCCCGCTCATGTTCCTGCTGTATAGTCGCTGTGTCCCGCTGGGTCCCGCTGTGTCCCGCTCTGTCCCTCGCTGTGTCACGCTGTGTCACGCTGTGTCCCACTCTGTCCCCGCTGTGTCCCGCTTTGTCCCCCGCTGTGTCCCGTTTTGTCCCCAGCTGTGTACCCCGCAGTGTCCCCCCTGTGTCCCCGCTGTGTCCCGCTGTGTCCCCTCTGTCCACCCATTGTCCCCCGCTGTGTCCCCTCTGTGTCCCCGCAGTGTCCCGCTGGGTCCCACTGTGTCCCCTGCTGGGTCCCCGCTGTGTCCCGCTGTGTCCCGCTGTGTCCCGCTGTGGCCCGCTGTGGCCCACTCTGTCCCAGCTGTGTCCCACTCTGTCCCCGCTGTGTCCTGCTTTGTCCCCCGCTGTGTCCCGTTGTGTCCCCAGCTGTGTACCCCACTGTGTCCCCCCTGTGTCCCCGCTGTGTCCCGCTGTGTCCTCCTCTGTCCCCCACAGTGTCCCCAGCTGTGTCCCCACTGTGTCCCCGCAGTGTCCCGCTGGGTCCCCCTGTGTCCCCTGC
>NW_012309748.1:0-2455 GCF_000151885.1 Dipodomys ordii | reverse complement strand
AGCTGGGTCCCTGCTCTATCCACGCTGGGTCCCGCTGGGTCCTGCTCTGTCATCCCTGTGTCCCCCGCTGTGTCCCGCTCTGTCCCCCGCTGTGTCTCTGCTGTGTCCCCGCTGTGTCCCGCTTTGTCCCGCTGTGTACTGCTGTGTCCCCCGCTGAATCCCGTTGTGTCCCAATGTGTCCCAATGTGTCCTCGCTCTGTCCCCCGCTGTGTCCCGATGTGTCCTCCCTGTGTCCCCCGCTGTGTCCCGCTGTGTCCCCCGCTGTGTTCCCCGCTATGTCCCGCTGTGTCCCGCTTTGTCCTGCTGTGTCCTTGCTGTGTCCCACGCTGTGTTCCGCTGTGTCCCCCGCTGTGTCCCGCTGTGTCCCGCTGTGTCCCCGCTGTGTCCCGCTGTGTCCCCCGCTGTGTCCCGCTGTGTCCCGCTGTGTCCCTGCTGTGACCCTCTCTGTCCCCGCTGTATTGACGCTGTGTCCCGGTGTGTCCCGCTGTGTCCGCGCTGTGTTTCTGGCTGTGTCCCGCTGTGTACCCCTCTGTGTCCCCTGCTGTGTCCCGCTGTGTCCCCTCTCTGTCCCCTGCTGTCCCCCGCTGTGTCCCCCGCTGTGTCTCACTGTGTCGCCCGCTTTGTCCCGCTGTGCCCCTGCAGTGTCGCCGCTGTGTCCCACTCTGTCACACTGTGTCCCGTGTTGTCCCGCTTTGACCCCCGCTGTGACCTTGCAGTGTTTCCCGCTGTGTCCCGCTGTGTCCTCGCTGTGTTCCCCGCTGTGTCCCGCTGTGTACCGCTGTGTCCCCCGCTGTGTCCCACTGTGTCCTTGCTGTGTCCCATGCTGTGTGCCACTGTGTCCTTGCTGTGTCCCCCGCTGTGTCCCGCTGTGTCCTGCTGTGTCACGCTGTTTCCCCACTGCGTCCCCGCTGTGTCCCTCTGTGTACCCCGCTGTGACCAGCTATGTCCCCGCTGTGTCTCGCTGTGTCCCACGCTCTGTCCCCCACTGTGTCCCGCTCTGTCCCCCTCTGTGTCCCGCTGTGTCCCCCGCTGTGTCCCACTGTGCCCACGCAGTATCACTGCTGTTTCCTGCTGTGTCCCGCTGTGTTCCGTGGTGTCCCTCTTTGACTCCCGCTGTGTCCCCCGCTGAGACCCCGCTGTGTCAACGCTGTGTCCTGCTGTGTCCTCGCTGTGTCCCCTGCTGTCTCCAGCTCTGTCCCCCGCTGTGTCTCACGCTTTTTCCCCGCTGTGTCCCACTGTGTCCTGCTGTGTCCCGCTGTGCCCCCACTGTGTCCCGTTGTGTCCACAGCTGAGTACCACGCTGTGTAAATGCTGTGTGCCCGCTGTATCGACGCTGTGTCCTCGCTGTGTTCCCCGCTGTGTCCCGCTGTGTCCCCCGCTGTGTCCCACTGTGTCCCCGAAGTGTCACTGCTGTTTCCTGCTGTGTCCCGCTGTGTTCCGTGGTGTCCCTCTTTGTCTCCCGCTGTGTCCCCCGCTGTGTCCCGCTGTGTCCGACTGTGTCCCGCTCTGTGCCCGCTGTGTCCCGCTGTGTCCCGCTGTGTCCCCTCTGTGTGCCCGCTGTGTCCCGCTGTGTCCCCCGCTTTGTCCTGCTGTGTCCGCACAGTGTCCCGCTGTGTCCCACTGTGTCCCACTGTGTCCCGTGTTGTCCCTCTTTGTCCCCCGCTGTGTCCACCGCTGAGTCCCCTCTTTGTGGCCGCTGTTTCCTGCTGTGTCCTCGCTGTGTCCCCCGCTGTCTCCCGCTTTGTCCCCCGCTGTGTCCCCGCTGTGTCACGCTATGTCCTCGCTGTTTTCCCCGCTGTGTCCCGCTGTGTCCCCGCTATGTCCCCAGCTGTGTCCCGCTGTGTACCCCGCTGTGTCCCGCTATGTTCCCGCAGTGTCCCGCTGTGTCCCGCTGTGTCCTCGCTGTGTCCCCCGCTGTGTCCCGTTGTGTCCCCAGCTATGTACCTCGCTGTGTCCCGCTGTGTCGACGCTGTATCGACGCTGGGTCACACTGGGTCCCGCTGTGTCCTCCCTGTGTCCCCAGCTATGTCCCGCCGTGTCTGCTACTGTGTCCCGCTGTGTCTACTGCTTTGTCCCCGCTGTGTCCCGCTGTGTCCCGCTGTGTCCTCGCTGTGTCCCCCGCTGTCTCCCGCTTTGTCCCCCGCTGAGTTCCGCTGTGTCACGCTGTGTCCCCCCTGTGTCCCCCGCTGTATCCCGCTGTGTCCCCGCTATGTCCCCAGCTGTGTCACGCCGTGTTCCGCTGTGTCCCCCGCTGTGTCCCGCTATGTTCCCGCAGTGTCCCGCTGTGTCCCGCTGTGTTCTCGCTGTGTCCCCCGCTGTGTCCCGTTGTGTCCCCAGCTGTGTACCTCGCTGTGTCCCGCTGTGTCCCCGCTGTATCGATGCTGGGTCCCACTGGGTTCACAGACTGTGTCCTCCCTGTGTCCCCAGCTATGTCCCGCCTTGTCGCCAGTGTTGA
>NW_012309747.1:0-2455 GCF_000151885.1 Dipodomys ordii | reverse complement strand
GGGACAAACTGGGACACCACGGGACACAGTGGGACACAGCGGGACACAGCGGGGACACTGCGGGACCATAGCGGGACACAGCGGGGTACACAGTGGGACACAGCGGGACACAATGGGGGACACAGCGCGACACAGCGGGATACAGTGGGACACACCAGGGCAATGCGTGAGACACAGTGGGGAACAGTGCGGGAGACAGCGGGGGACACAGCGAGGACACAACAGGACACAGCGGGGACACAGCGGTGACTCAGCGGGGGACAGAGCGGGGGACAAAGCGGGACACCACGGAACACAGCGGGACACAGCGGGAAACAGCGTTAACCCTGCGGGGACACAGCGGGACACAGCGGGGGACAAAGCTAGACACAGCAGGGCCACAGCGGGGACACACTGGGACACTGAGGGTCACAGCAGGGACACAGCGGGACACAGCGGGACACAGCGAGGGACACAGCGGGACACAGCGAGGGACATATCGGGAGACACAGCGGGACACAATGGGACACAGCGTGGGACACAGGGGAGACACAGCAGGACACAGCGGGGACACAGCGGGACTCAGCGGGGGACACAGCAGTACACAGCAGGACACAGCAGGGACACAGCAGGGACACAGCGGGGGACACAGCGGGGCACAGCGGGGGACACCGCGACACAATGGGACACATTGGGGGACACAGGAGGACACAGCGGGGGACACAGCGGTGTACACAGCAGGACACAACGGGGAACACAGCGAAGACCCAGTGGGACCCAGCGGGACACAGCGTCGATACAGCGGGGACACTGCAGCACACAGCGGGGTACACAGCTGGGGAGACAAAGGGACACATCGGGGGAAACAGCATGGGACACAGCGAGGACACAGCGGGACAGAGCGGGACACAGCGGGACACAGCAGGGACACAGCTGTTGACACAGCGGGACATAGCGAGGGACACAGCTGGGGATACAAAGGGACACATTGGGGGACACAGCGGGACACAGCAGAACACAGCGTGGGACACAGCGGGACAGAGCGGGACACAGCGGGACACAGAGGGACACAGCGGTGACACAGCGGGACTCAGCGGGGGACACAGCAGTACACAGTGTGACACAGCGGGGGACACACCGGGACACAACAGGACACAGCGGGGGACAAAGCAGGACACAGCGGGGGACATAGCGGTGGACACAACGGGACACAATGGGGAACACATCGAGGACCCAGCAGGACCCAGTGGGACACAGCGTCGATACAGCGGGGACACAGCGGGACACAGCGGGGTATACAGCTTGGGACACAAAGGGACACATCGGGGGACACAGCGAGGACACAGAGGAACACAGCGTGGGACACAGCGAAGACAAAGCGGGACACAGCAGGACACAGCGGGACACAGCGGAGACACAGCAGGAGACACAGCAGGACCCAGTGGGGGACACAGTGGGACACAGCGGGGGACACAGCGGGACACAACGGGACACAGCGGGGACACAGCAGGACACAGCAGGTCCCAGCAGGGACACAGCGGGACATAGCGGGGGACACAGCGAGACACAGCAGTAACAAAGCTGGACAGAGCGGTGTAAACAGCGGGACACAGGGGGACACAGCGGGGACACAGCAGGACACAGCCGGTCCCAGCAGGGACACAGCGGGACATAGCGGGGGACACAGCGGGACACAGTGGGGGACACAGCGAGGACACAGCGGAACACAGTGGGGGACAGAGCGAGGACACAGCGGGGGAAAAAGTGGGACACAACGGGGACATAGCAGTGGACACAGCGGGACACAGCGGGGGACACAGCGTGACACAGCGGGGGACACAGCGGGGGCACAGCGGGACACAGCGGGGTACACAGCTTGGGACACAAAGGGACACATCGGGGGACACAGCGAGGACACAGCGGAACACAGCGTGGGACACAGCGAGGACACAGTGGGACACAGCGGGACACAGCGGGACACAGCAGGGACACAGCAGTAGACACAGCGGGACACAGCGGAGGACACAGCGAGACACAGCATCGAAACAGCGGGGACACAGTGGTACACAGCGGGGTACACAGCTGGGGACACAACGGGACACAGCAGGGGACACAGCGAGGACACAGCGGACCACAGCGTGGGACACAGCGAGGACACAGCAGGACAAGGCGGGACACAGCGGGAACACAGCATGGACACAGCAGGGAGACAGCGGGGGACACAGCGGGACACAACAGGACACAGCGGGGGACACAGCAGGACACAGCAGGGGACATAGCGGTGGACACAACGGGACACAACGGGGAACACAGCGAGGACCCAGCGGGACCAAGTGGGACACAGCGTCGATACAGCGGGGACACAGCGGGACACAGCGGGATACATAGCTGGGGACACAAAGGGACACAGTGGGGGACACAGCGGGACACAGTGGGACACATTGGGAAACAGCGGGGACAAAGTGTGAGACACAGC